>NC_056737.1:1481530732-1481830732 GCF_019279795.1 Protopterus annectens
TTGATTAGTATAAAAATCAGCTGCTTATGTTACAATTAGCATGCCACAATGTTTACAGTGTTTGTACGGCTCTACATATTATATAGAGCTACCTACTGAATACAGAACTGTGCACTACCATGTGGGCATCATACCACAACACACACATAGTCTTAGAGTGCTGTGTAGGCTTTAATAAATCCACACTCAAATAATATTACATTCCTCAAATGGAACATCAGACACTGACAGTATTCAAGTCATGTACCTAATAGTGAAATAAAGCACCATGGTTTACACAGAATTTATTTTTACAGACAAATTAAAAACAAATGGCACTGGAAAATCGCCAGTCATTGAAAACCACTGAAGTATTGGTTACACTAACATATATGGCTTAAAAGATAAGAGCATGTTTTAATTTAATACCCACAGAGGATATACCATATAATAGACAAACACTGTTGAAACAAACATCTGCAAAAGGAAATGCATCCCTGTAGTCTACTATGGAATGATTTTCAGCAACCTATAAGGATAAACTGGAGTTAGTTAAATGCAAACTAAGATATTTCATAATGATGAGAACAGCTAATCTTACCTGGTACATCATTATAAATACTTTTTACTCCTATCATAATGAAATGCCCCCCCCCCCATCAATATTCAACAGTTTGCATGAGTGTGGCAGTGCTAACAATGACTCAAAGTTTCTACGGATGCCTTCCAATCACTTAAAGAGTATTTAGTACAAAGTCTTTCAGCTTTTCCCAGTTAGGGGTCACCACAGCAGAACTCTGATTTGCTAATGATTGGAAGTGGATTTTTATGGTGCCAAGTTGCCAACCTGACGCCCAACCTTCAAAGAAGGCACACCCATTCATGCACGCACCTATCTGCATGTATTTAAGCATCACTCAACCATGGGGAGGACATGCAGACTCTACACAGAAGGCGCTCCAGGCAAGAATCGAATGGGAGAGCCTCTTGCAGTGAGGAGACATTACTAACTGTTGCACCACCGTGGCTCATTTCTTCTCCAAAATAAACTGAAATCTATTACATATCATCAGTGGAAAACAAGAATTTTAAAATAGACACTGAAAGTATTCAATGGATTTTTCTTTATGACTACTATGGAATAAATCTGAGAAAGACTTTAGTAGTTGTATTCTCCATCCATAATGAAGTTCTTTGTACCACCATGCTGAAAGAAAGGTGAAGTTATAAAAAATAGTAGAAGCTCTGCCAGATCAAATCTTTTGCAGTACAAGGTCATCAGTTTAATGTTTGTATTTCAGAAATGCCTTCAAGGGTTTGTATCACTATGTAATAAAAGAATTAGATAGTTTACACCTTCATTAACATGTTTTTTTCCATCAGGTAGACAGTGTTTATCAAACTATGCTGCACATTTGATTTTAGTCAACACTTTCTTTAAAATCCTTTACACTATAGGCCCATCAGTTTAACCTGAGTAATTTAGAAATGTTTTGAAAGAATAATCACAGATCATATTACTGTATAATGAAATGTTTAAACAATTTGGACCTTAATAATCATGGTTTCAGATCTACTAGACATTGTTTCCCAAACCATGTCAGGCCTTACAATTCTGCTCACAACTTTGTAAATGGTAGACTTTATGCTTCAGTTGTAAACATTGATCTCAACAAATAATTGTATACTATCCTTCAAAATGCAATTGCTGTATAAATTACAGTCCTTAAATATTAATTAATTCATTATAAATTGGACTGGCAATAGCTAACAAGGTGAACTACTACTAGGGGACTGACTGCAGTGTGGATAGCTTTTACTACTGGGATCGCATACTACTCATTAGTCATATCTGTTGTCTTCAGTATAGTTTACTAAGGTATTAAATAAAATGGTAATTAATTTTTTCATTGGTGTACAGTTAATGAAATGCGTGTGGTCTCTCCTGTTGGAGTAGGACAAGTGAATGACTGAGACAGTTGTGTACTGTTTTTGTAAAATTTTCTCCCTTCCATATATGTTGTCTGAAGATGGTATTGGCATATTAGAGGTTTTGGGGAGTGTGGTGAAAAGCCCTCCACTGGTGTTGCAGGAAGAATGCAAGAAATTGGGTGCTGAGGTCTCATAGCAACACAAAATTAAACTAAAGATTTATGGATGTTGAAATTTACTGACAACTGTAGACTAGGGATTAGTACCTGAAATAGGGATATTTCAAAACCATCAATGTAAGTCCTTGATAGCAGTTTATTATATCTGATCCAAATTTGCATGCTGTAAACTTATTTTCTTGGGCATGGCAACATATACACCAAATGTGACTGTCAAAGTAAGTGATCACATTCAGCATTTTTATTTTGTGAAAGTATTAGTGTCACCAAGGTGACATTGCAAAACACAAATCCTTGAATGGGTTTTGCAAAAGCACATTAATGTAGCAAATATTTAAAATCAGATTTAACCAAAATATTAAAACAGCAAGTTGCAGCATATCATGTGGTCTTTGTCCTCATTTTGCCAAATGAGTCTGATTAATGGCCTTTAAATCCCTCTAATTAATTTATTTAGCTCTAAATGATTTTTGATATTGCAGCGCAATCTTCAATGAGGCATAGTTTTGTAATCGTTAAATAGATCCTGATGCTCAATTTTTTTATCTGTAGTAAAGGAAATAATTTACCATGTGATGAGCATGTTAACCTAATAATATATCTCAATCATTTGCAATGTTTTGATTTCCTTACTCATAGTTCTTGTCAAATATGATAATGTGCAGAGATTCCTTGTTGTGTTCTAAGAAAATATAACACACACAAATACACACACACAGTGTGTGCGTGTGTGTGATCTATATATATATATATATATATATATAATGTGTGTGTAGGTATCTCTGATTCACATATATAAAGCAGGAGACTAATTTTAGCTTTGCAAGCCAATTGCAGATTTATAACTAATTTATTTCCCAGTCAAAACACTGCACCTTGAAGATACTTTGATACTTCAGTCCTGATGTTATTTTACTTATATTTAGTAATAATCTAAGTATATTCACCATTCTTATGCAATTCTGCCTTGACACTCATAAACAAATACTATTCATTTTCTGCTTCTCTTTATACTATTCATTAAGGTATTTGAAAGAATTTAGAACCTACCTTGGTAAGCAGGATGTGCAAGGCAGAGAGTCTGTTCTGGTTCAGAAGCCAGTCCATCATGAGATAAACACACACACACACACGTGCATGTGCACGCACCTAAAGGAAATGTCTGTTTTCAATTATCTCTTCAGCATGTCTTTGGGATATAGGCAGAAATCGGAGAATGATGGCAAAAATTGACATGGATATAAAGAGAACATGCAGACTACACACATTGGAATGCAAGGAAGAAAGAAAAATAAAATCCTAAGGGCTGTGAGACATTAAGACTAAAGGTTGTATGCATACTCATTACGCTGATCCATTAATTCTATTCATGCTGACTGCAAATGAAAGTAATTCAGCTGCAGTTCATAGAGGTCACTTACACTAATGTGCGTTGACCATGAATGAGCATAAGTAAATCGCCTTCTTCTAAGATTCAAAGGAGGAATGATGTAACCCAGTGTGTGCCAAAGAAGCATTCTCTTGTCTGTTTGCAGTTCACAGGGACCTTCCAGAGACAAAACTGGGGACATGTTAGGGACCTCACAGGCTTCAGCCTCGAGGATACTACAGCAGTTCCTGGATGTACTCTTGGCACATGTGGATCAGTTCATCTTTTTCCTGGCATCACCTCATGACCAAGTTAGGATTCTGCATTCCTTTTATGGAGTGGCACATTTCCATAATGTACTTTGTGTAATAGATTGCACCCATGTTACAATTAGAGCCCCTTCTGGTTCATGGGGTGAGCAGTACCACAATGGGAAGGCTTTCCATGCCACCAATTGCCAGGTAGTATGTGATCCATGGGGGTGCATCACTAATATCTCTGCCCAGCATCCTGGCAATGTACATGATTCCCATATGTGGCACACTAGCTTACTCTTTCACCTCTTCCTGCATGGTAGTATGCCCAGTGGTCATCTTGTTAGTAGGTTATTTTTTCCTCTTTTCTATTGTATTTAAGTAATTGTTCATGGCAAAATAAAAATAATACTTACTTTGTTTTTTTCTCCCGTCTCCCTTCCCTAGTTCTATTTCTGTTTTTTTTTTTTTTTGCCTTTTAGGTGATGATGGACATCCACTAGAGCCATGGCTCATGACACCAGTGAGAAAACAAAGTGGAGGGGTAGAAGGAACTTATAACACGTTCCTGTCCCAGACCATTTCAGCTGCTGGGAGTGCCTTTCACTATGACACAGCTACTACATGCAGGATGTTTACTGGATTTTGCATTCTGCACAACATGAGCTTGTGCCGGTCTAGTAGTGCAGTGACCCATGGTATCACTGCATCTCCCAATTCAGTCTCACTATGATTAATGATGACCAGCTGGCATCAGTAATAAGGGCCCCATGCTGCAGGTTTGTAAATGACATATCACTGCACAGGTAAAAAGGTGGCACCTAGTCCAGAGCTTTGGGCAGTGACATTCAAGTTATTGTTTCCTTTCTTGCAAAAAATACATATAGTATAATTGATGCCTGCATTGATATTGGTGGGCTGTCCTGTGTTGTGCATGGTCTGCTGTCACTTTTCACTTCATATTATTGTTTATAAACATCATGCCTAAGTGCTCACTGACTCCTTTTCAGTTATGTCATAAGGCATCATAGAAATAATAATCACAATTGTATCCATTTTGCACAATAAATTATGTTGAAGTGGTGTATATAAGT
The DNA here is from genome assembly GCF_019279795.1 of Protopterus annectens. Classification (NCBI taxonomy): domain Eukaryota; kingdom Metazoa; phylum Chordata; order Ceratodontiformes; family Protopteridae; genus Protopterus; species Protopterus annectens. The sequence goes on from NC_056737.1 coordinate 1,481,535,540, forward strand.
ATGCATGTACTGATTGTCTTCATATGGTTCAGTAAGTAACGTTAATTCAGTATTTCATGAATTCATATCTTGCACGTGAATGAAAACATGTCATATTGTTTATAGAGTATTCATTTTCTTCTCAGATTAAAGCATGTTGTTTGTTGAGGTACTGCACATCAGATTATTTTATTTTGTCATACACAATAATTTGTGACTTTAAAGACAAAAAAAGTAATTTGCACAGTGCTGAGGGAGAAGTGGAAGTACTATTTGGTTACACAGAAGAATACTCATTTTAAGTTGTAATTTCCTAATTAGTGTTTACATGAAAACTTGTGCAGTATTGTGTATTACTACTCTGAATGGGCAGGTAACTTCCTTCTGAAAGAATGGTAATGCATAGAGCACTGGTGTTAATGACTGCCATCTCATGTTATGTCATAACAATTTCTTTCCTCAGTTTCTATGAGTTTTTAAGCAGTATTATTACAAGGATGAAGTGCATGCATTTTTATATAACTTATTGTCTTTTGAGTTAAACATTCACCTGTGTTTCTGAATATATAATTATAAACAACAGAATTGTCAAAGATGACTCACAGCAGTTTAAGATCAAATGAGTAATGCACATCTAAAGGTAGGCAAGGTGATAGTGGAAGCGATTTGAAGACAGGCTGTCATGAGAGCTGGATAGTGAGTGGGTCCAATGTTGATACAAACTTGATACTGGTGATCCTGCTGCATCAGATCTCGAATAATAGGTTCTGATAGGTGTAGATGAATGCTGCTGCCACTTGCATGAAATCTGTTGTGCTTGTTCTCCCCAGCTAATGACAGTACTTTCTTGAGAAGTATTTGTAGTCTTATATGATCTGGTCCCACATGTCCAGACAGTACCCAGTCCTCTCTCCCTTCCAAGATTGACTCCTGCTTGAGTCTGGTAAGTCCTATTTAGTATACAAATGGTGGAAGCCATGGATTCTTGTTATGCCAACATACTATGCATCAGTGTGATCATGGCATCACCCCTACTCGGAAAATCCTCATGCATATTCTGAATGATTCAGATAATTTTCGGTTGGCTCTCTGTGGCAGTGCTGAATGCCTAACAGTGTCACAGCAAATTTGTTGCAGGGCAGCCAATACTTTTCATGTTTCTTGGGAGTAGCTGTAACAAACGTCTGCATGCAGTGCCCTTTGCAAAGGTGTCACTGTGGACACTATTACCTCTGAATGTCTGCCATCATCCTCAAAGTTTGCATCTGAGTTTAAATATACTGGTACAGAGGTGCAGGGGTTTCTCCCTGTACAAGCACAAGTGTGATGTTAGCATGTGTTTGGCATTGTGATGCACTGCCACCTCCTACAGAATTACTAACATTCTGTGGGGTGTGAGATCCTGTCATTATACCCGAGGACCATGTGCCACTTTCCTTAGGCAGCCTCATAAATATAACTGTCATCATCATCATCATCATCATCATCTTCATTACCCGCAGCCATTTTGCTGCTGATAGCACCCAAATTTATTAGTATAGGGGAACTGTTTGTTTCTGCTGTTGACCTTGTAAGTAAAATACTTAAACATTACTAATAAAGAAATAGCATATACTAGTCTATGCGTAACAAGGAGTTGGTTGGTACATTTATGATGCACACTGCCTTCATTGTCATTATGTGTTGATGAAGAAGGTTCCTCTAGTAATAATAATTGCCATGGGTTAATGTGACCATTTCTTGTCAGCATTCAATTTTCTGTATAAATATACTTTGCAGTTTTTAAACCAACTTGAGCTGTATTAGACATCGGTAATAACCAGTATCCATACCACCACTTATTATTCCAATGTCTGTGTCATAGTCACCCCAAGTGTATGCCAATGAAATCAGAGAATGATGACAAAATCTGCTTCTAGGATGCCCTGCCATATCACCTGCACTCTTCTTTCACTGTATTAATGTGCAGTTCGTGAGAACCACTGCATTAATATCCTGGGCAACTTGATTCCAGGCTTTGGTCTTCTCAGCTTGTGTGGAGCTTCTTTACCAAACAGATATTTCCCATAATATCCTATAGGCTGCAATAAGGATGAACTTTTCCTCATGGCTCAAGTTGACCTTTCTCTGCCTTGATCCTTTGTTTTTCATCATTACTGAATATGAAAAAAAAATGCCACTGTCATACACAAAAACCTTAATCACTAGTTAATCAAAACAGTAATGACTATGTGTGCTTTATAAAAAGGTAACACAGAACACATAATTATATATGCATGCAAAATCGCACTCTAACAAAGTAAATGTAAACTATACTAATGTCTGCAGCATCATCCACAGCACTAAAGCAATCAGCCCCTGCTATTTCATGTATCCATAATACTGTCATGTTTTATTCTTCTGTACTCAGAAATCTTCAATTAAGGATATATGCCTTTTTAAGATTTCAGGCCTGCATAAACTAGAGCACTCCTGATGATTCCCTACTGGATGAGGAAAGTAAACCTATATTTTCTTGTCTGTGACTGATAAAGCTGCTTTCTGTTTTACCTCCTTCATTTTCTTCTGCTTTAAGAAATCTGGTTGGTCTGGTGATTTTGTTCTATGTGAGAGACAGGCACTTAAATTACCTTGGCTGCACAGTTCATATGTTTTTTCATTGGTTAAATTGTTTGAGTGATACTTAAACACACTTAAATACATAGTGAATTTCTGGGCCTTTGTGTTTTTTTCTGCAAAGATTTCAGGCCTGCATAAACTAAAGCACTGCTGGTGATTCCCTGCTGGGTGAGGAAAATGAACCTATATTTTCATGTCTGTGAGTGATAAAGCTACTTTCTGTTTTACCTGCTCCATTCTGTTTTAAGAAATCTGCTCGGCCTGGTGTTTTGTCCTAGGTGATAAATTGACACTTACATTAGCTAGGTTATACATTTCACATGTTTATTTTCATTAGGTACATTGTTTGGGTGGTACTTAAAAATACACAGTGAATTTCTTGGTCTTTGTCTTTTTCTGAAAAGATTTCAAGTCTGCATAAACTAAAGCACTACTTATGATTCCCTGCTAATTTTTCCCTCCCACTCTCCCCTTCATTGATCTGCTTTTTAAACTGGTGATTTTAAGCTGCCCATCCCTACTGTAAATTGAGCTTAAGCTCTTCCTTTCTACATTACTATTGATGTCTTGAATTGAGTCTACTTCAGAATGTTGATCGTTCAGAATGCCGACTTTCATATGGCCGACACCATATGACTGACATTCCGAAAGACCGACATCCTGAAATAGCACCATCTACCTACCTGTAAACACAGTAAAACTGTGTTAAGCAGGGGGGCAAGCCCCCCTGCACCCCCCACACCCCCTGCTACTTAAATTGTCTCACTCTAAGATCACACTACAGAGCAGGAAAGGGGAATCTCCCAGTCCCGCACTGTAGCGGGATCTCCGCTATCATTTGTCGGCCTTTCAAATGTTCACTCATATGGTGTCGGCCATATGAGTTTCGAACATTTGAAAGTTCGAACAAATGAAGTGCTCCCCTTGAATTATTTATTTGCCTTTCCTTGTGCTCATATTGAAAAAGTGCATTTTGCTATTCATTGGTTGCTCTACTGATTTATTTGCTCTGAATTCATTATCTAGCTACCTGTTGGATAAAGTAGTGCATTTTTATACTCTAACAAAGATTTGTTTTCACATCAAGAGGTCAGTGGATTTCCTATCTAGTGCCCTAAGAGGTAGCCTGGTCTATTTAAGTTGGGGAAATGCTTGAGATTTCTGCATGTAGTTTTATTGGCTGGAGAGTTTATTAATCAGCGTATCTTGTTTTTTGTGCCTATATAGATTTTGTACAAATGAGTGGCTCTTGGCTCATTTTTACAATGTGAAGATTTATTGAACAACCATAATTTTATAAGTTGTCTAAAGTACTCTGCTCTATCCATATCTTTAAGTTTGTTTGTGGTAGCATTTTGTATCTTGTTTGTCTGTGGTGACATTTCACTCCAGACACTCCTTTACTATGTCTTTACATTAGTCGGACTGGGACTATTTATGAAATGGCAGTATGTGTTTACTTGGTCTGCCTCTGTTTGAAAGCACATAAAAGGACTCTAAGTATCTTTTTACACTTCTCTTATATACTGTGACTGTATGTTAGCAGTTTAAAAAGAAAAGCTGCTGCTTTCTGTAGTTAATTGCATTCTATTATATTGGATCTGTTAGTTGTACGGCTATTGTAGGTAGTGTGTGTGGTCTTGTTACACTTGGGCTGAAAACCAGCTATTCTATATTAAGAATATGTTTTTTCTGCACCTATGTAGCAGGCTAATCTAACCTATCTGAGTTGGGGGATTGCTGATGGAAAGCTTATTGTGTGCTTTCCTGGTTGGTAGTCAGCTTAAAACTCGTTTCTCTTTGCTCATATTTAAGCCTCACAGTTGTGTGGTGCTGCTCATCACTCAGCACCAGTTAGCAGTGATGTTATATAGATGCAAAAGCCTAGAAACTCAGTTTTTTTCCAAAACAGCTGTCAGTGAAACCCTTCCAAGCTTTTTTGCTGCTCTAGGAGCAACTCAGATGTACACTGAGCAGCATTGCCTTATTGATCAGCCTTAGCGTACACAAAGTATAGGCCCCTTTTGTAGTCTTGGTACTTCCAGCACAGTCCTGTCAAATTAACCCATTCTTTTCCCTTATAAACCATATAGAAAAAGTCTGCTGTGATGGACAGGCAGTTTCCTATCCTCTCTCTGGCCACCCTGATAGACATGGGCATCCTGAGACAATGTAGCAATTGTCTCATGTATACTGACAACCACTTACTCCTACAAAGACATACTTTATTACACTATGAAGTTGAAGGCAAGACTCTCACATAAGGACAAATGAAATGCCAAACAAGTTGTCAGAACAAACACACTTTCCACACTAAATAAGGACACGACACATAACCCCCACATATGCGGAGGTACTCACTAGTAATTTACCAAAAGATCGGAGGTGGCCCAAATGGAAACAACTTACACACATAACAATGCAAAAAAAACCCACAACACATAATAACACACACACCAGTGTCTCAACAAATAAGCCCATAAGGCATAACACCACAAAACCTAATTTGTTGGTCATAGGTGACTCCATTGTGAGACAAATGGATGTTACCCTCAACAGGCTGGATAAGGAGCAGGTTATGGTTAGATGCCTGTAAGTTGCTAAGATCCATCAAGTCACTCAAGCGTTCAAGTCACTCAAGTACAAGTACCAGAATGACTTTGTCATAGTTCATGGGATAGTGAATGACTTGAGATGTACCTCACTGGACTATATGAAGAGAGACACGACTGAGCTCTCAGATTATGTATCACATTCAGGTATAAGGCTAGACTTAAGCAGAATTCTACCATCTCCAAGGATGATGCCACAATAGAAGCAAAAAAATGATTGACTTTAACAATTGGCTTTGCTTCTGGTGTCAGTCCAAGGAAATCCAATATCTGTCAGCCTAGGAAGACATAGTCAAAGGCCATGCTGCTTTGCCAGAGATGGTCTGCACCTGTCTCCTTTAGGCTTTTGGATACTGGCAAAGGCATTGTCCACCTCTATTGTGCCTTTATTAGTCATTGCAAAATAACCAACCTTCCAACATAACAAAATCCTCTCTAGATAAACTCAAAAGGTACTGCTGCTTAATGTTAGGTGTCTAAACAAGAAACTGCACTTCGTGGAAGCACTCCTCACTCTGGAAGATGCTGACATTTGTGCAGTCACTGAGACATGGATCAAAGACATGGAAAGCACCCCAACTGTGCAGGGCTACAATGCCTTCTGTATATTCAGACCACAAACTGAGCAAGAAAGAACCAAAGGAGGCGGTCTATCCATCTTCATTAAGGATAAGGACACCTCAAGACTGGTCAAACAGTATGACTCTCTTGAGCTACTTCATATTCAATTAACTTATATGCAAAATCCCCTACCACATCATAGCTAGCTAAAGGTCCCCCACCATGAACTAGGAAAAGCATACTGCATATCTGGACTTACTGGAGTCAGTTACCATACAGCCCAATGCCTTACTCATGGGTGATTTTAATTATCATTGACTGAGAAACATACACAATCACAAACATTGTAGCTCAGAGGTTATAGGACTTTGTCAATGCAAACGTTCTGGAACAGCTACTCAGCACACCCATAAGAGGCTCAAATGTCCTGGATATAGTACTCACTACCATGGGAGAACATTGCACCCCTCTTCATGTTTGATGTTCTTCCTGGTAAGATCAGACCATAAATCAGAATTGTTCAATGTAATTATAAGACTAGATACCCTATCAAGCTCAACTACTAAGTGATGGTATAATATGTTTCAAAGCCTCTCAAAAGTGTACACTAATACCCTGTATAACCATTTACACAGTTGTATAAAATCGGCTGTACCTGATGAGATTAAAACTAGGTCTTTTCGAAAAAACAAGCCAACCTGCAGGACCCATAGTATAAACAGGCTATACCACAACAACAACAAGAATCGAATGTCCAGGAACAAGAGTGAACTGGCTCAGCAGAGGAATAAATCTCTCTCTAGCTTAAACAAACAAATTAGAGATCTTTTTAAGTGCCCCAAAGCTAATTATGATGCAAAAATAGCCTCTTTAGTTTAGGATAATCACAAGGCATTCTTTACGTATTTCCAAAATCTAAAATGGAATACCCAGCTATGCGGTAAACTGGTTGTTGATGGCACCACCCATACTCAACTGGAGGTAATAGTCAACCTGCTAACTCACATTTCTGGAGATAACTTCACCCCCCCCCGTTCCCTCCAGTCATCCCCTAAAGTATACCTGCCACCATTCCTTAGCCTATTATTTCAAGAGAACAGGTCATTTCTATACTTTCCAAGGCCAAAATCACAGCATCAATGGGACCAGACAACATCCCAGGTTGCTTTTTAAACAACCTAAAACATGACCAAGTAGACCTACTTGGATTCCTGTTTAACCACAGCCTGAGAACTGGCTATGTTCTGGGAGATTGGAGGGCAGCAACAGTAATCCCTCTGCACAAAGGGGGACCATCAACTAATCCAGGAAATTAGAGGCCCATAAGCTTGACTAGCCTCATCTGCAAGGCCATGGAAGGAATCATTATGGACCTTATTAACAAGGACATAGGTAATCTCCAAACTCTGTACTCAACCCAGTTAAGATTCATTAAAGGTAGATCATGCCTATTAAACATGGTTGACTTTTTTGAGAATTCACAAAAGCTGTGGACAAGGGAAAGACAATGCATACCACCTATCTTGACCTAGACAAGGTATTTGACATGACCCCCCCCCCCAACTCAGATATTATACAGAACTCTCCCAATTGGGAATTAACCCCTATATTACCAAATGAGTAGCCAACTGACTCACCGACAGGACACATATTGTCAAAGTGCGTGACTTCACCTCTAGCAAAAGACCAGTCACCACTGATGCACCACATGGTTTTGTGGTGGACCCCTTACTGTTCAGAATTTATTTTTCAGAAGTCCAGGCAAACTTGGACAGCCTGTGGCTGATCAAGGTCCCTGACGACTACACATTGGGAGCAATCACTGAGTCTCCCAATAATATCAATATATTGTAGACAGGGTTAATGCAGACAAATGATTGGTGTCAAAGCCACAGATTAAAGCTAAATGCAAAAAATGCATTAATATTCCCTTTGGGAAAGTTGACATGCCTGCTAATTATATTACAGACAGCAATGCCTAAGTGTTGAGCTAGTGGTATATGATCTGGGTACTCAGGTTGATAGCAATCTGAACTTTGACCACCAAGTATCCATAGAAGTAAGGAAATGCTTCTATGTGGCACATCTTATAAGTAAAGGCATTACATCTAGATCTAAGTATGTTATAATTCAATTATACTCAGCCATCATCAGACCAATAATTGAGTGCAATGATTCATTTTGCATGCACCTGTAACAACTGGAAAGACCACAGTGGTTTCTCAACAAGAAATTACAGGGTACACAAAACAAGTCTTATGCAGAAAGACTAAATCCCCTTTCACTATATTCTGTCTCCTACAAGTTAAGGGGTCACCTGTGCCTGACTTACAGGGCAATCTCTGACTTGGCCCTGAGGGAAATGCTGCACATTTGTTAATGGGTCACTCACTCCAGGGATCTTAACCTAGCCTCTAACATGAACAGGTCATGCTGGAGCGATAGATACATTTCCATCACCATAGACTACAAGTCCTTCCAAAGAGTGGTGAAAGCAGTAAAAAAGATTACCAGGATCACTCTACCATCTATTCAAGACTTGTACCAGTCTCATTGTCTCAACAGAACCAGGAAAATAGTCATCATCTGTACTCACCCTATGTATGGACTGTTCCTGCATCTAACATCTGGAAAATGTTATTGTAGCATACATTGCAAAATGGCCTGATTTAGCAGATGTTTCTATCCCCTGTCCATCAGGCTACTGAACTCCAGTAGCAACTTACATCTCACGTGACATCAGGAACAGTAGGTAATGTGATGAGTGAGAAATATATTTGTGTGCAATAACCTTAAAAAGTCTTAAATACACTGTGTAATTAATCTTAGAGTATAATCTTATTTCTGAGCAATATCCACTAATGTTAAAACAGCATCCTGTGCAATAAGTAATGGCTATGAATTTTTTGTGCAATAAATATTGTGTTTCCTTAGACTAGTGGCAACAGAATCCTGTGCAATAAGAAGTAGCTGTGGAATTCTGTGCAATAAATACCATGTCTCTTTCACTTAGTAAATGTCTGATGTGTAAAAATAGTAAACATTATGTAGTAGGAAGGTCTAAATGTAGAAATGTGAATTGTTGTATATATTAGATATTTGCACAGAGTCTAGAGTAAAGTAATTTCATACAGTTACACTTGTTGTGGAGTCTGAATGACAATAAAGTTTATTTTGACTATGACTTTGACATTTCCCAGAGACTACCACTTCTCTGGAACAAGCTTGCAATTCACATGAAAAAGAGCCCCTCCCTGACCCTCTTCAAACGCAGCCTAGATTAATGGATGAGTGACTGCAAATTCACTTCTGGGGTGCTAAAATAATTTGGACATCCATTTAAAAAATCTTATATCCCAGCCAAAAATTCTCTCAAATCCCTCTCCCAATAACTCACCACTTGGAACTGCAATACAGTTCAACTGTTATTTTATAGATGGTATAGCATCTTTAACCAAGGATTCTTCAACATCTAATCCCAACCCTGACCAACAGCCACATATCACATTCACTTTCTCATTCAAACCTGTGCCCATATCCTATACTACGCTACTCTTAACTCATTCCCTCCAGTGCAGCTCTTTTGAGTGTGTACCTATAACTCCTAGTGGGTGTGGCTTAAGCCTTTAAAAAATTAAGTTATCACCGTACAGTTTTAACAAATACTCATTAACAGAGGTCAAATATCAATACAGTTGTGTTTGCCATCATGTATGCTTCAAGATAAAATATTCTGATACTTCTATGCATCATGGTTTTGGAATTATTAATGCAAATATGAACAAGCTATATTTGACACCTAGAGGTGTCAGTAGGAGGTAACTGCAGAATCACCTGGAGGCACACTCAGCTGTAATGAAGATGATGTCCTTCCAAGCGAGTACCTAAACAAATAGCAGCCAATAGCATTGCCTTTCCTGTCTCAATCCTCATAAATAGGTTAATTCCTCTCTCTGGAAGAAGTCACACCTTATCTCTATGCACAAAGGAGAAAATTCAACAGACATTAATAACTTTAGACCTATAGCAATCTTATCTCCCCTCACCAAAATACTTGAAAAATGTATTCAGAAACAGTTGTTAACCTTTTGTAATTGTAAACAAATGTAAAATAAAAAATAAATAAAAAATAATACATTTGTTAGACTATATTCTCCAGGAAGAACTCCTATCCCCTATACAACATAGCTTCCATCCTTCCTGTAGTACCAGCACTGCCCTTTTAACCTATACAGATACTGTCAATAAATCTAGAGATAATAGCAAACTAGCCTCATCCTTATTTCTAGACTTGTCTAAAGCCTTCCACACAGTTTGTCACTGCATACTTCTTCAAATGTCCTCACTAGGTCTCTCGAGGCCCACCCTTCTGTGTCTCAAAAGTTACCTGTCAGTAGGTTTCAATCAGCAAACTAGCACTCTGAATTCTCTCCTTACCTCCCAGTTACCACTGGTGTACCACAGGGCTCTATCCTTGGTTCCCTCCTCTTTAACATTTTCACCAACACCCTCTATGCATCCACTTAACAGGCCACCCTAATACAATATGCAGATGGTTCCACTCTCATTTGCACATCTGACAACATGGTATACTTCCAGAAAATTATTCAGAAAGCTGTAACAGCAAATGAAATGTAGCTTCATAACTCACAACTCATGCTCAACCCAAAAAAGACCAAACTACTACTTCCCCCCAATCCCTCTCTATTATTAAAGCAAAACTTAAGGTCCTCGTTCTTGATAATACAACCATTAAAGTAATTCCTGATAGTAAACTATTAGAAGTGATAGTGGATGATAACCTTACACTCAACCTGCATATAAACAATTGCATAAGAAAAACTCATCAAAGTCTAGGGATGCTTTACAGAGCTTTTTCCCACTGATGCAACTAAAACTACACGTGCCACCACTTATCTCTTCCTCACTCTTCTTTATGGCACTCCCATCCTTACTAACCTAGAGGCTTCACAAAATTTAAAGCTTAAACAATGCTATAACAAAGTTGCTAAATTTGCAGCACATAGCCCTTTCAGAACCCACCACTATATTGCACTGGCCAAAACTGGTTAGAATTGCCACATTGATGAACAGATACATAGCTTCTTACCATCTATAAAATTATCCAGTATCCATCTGCCTGTCCAGCACTAAAAAAAACATTGCACACAATGTTGCCAGTCGGTCACTGTGATCCAGTGACCAAAAACTCCGGTCTGTCTACAACCTTAGCAAATTTGCTGGGCATTGTCTGTACTTGTACAAGGTTGCTAAAGTTGGAACTCCTTATCTGTATCCATCAGGTCTACACCCTCCATCCTATCTTTCAAAACCACTCTGAAAAACCTCCTAGCTAAAATCAGGCTCTGATTCCTCAAAACCAAGATAAACTATATCCCTAAATGTGAGAAAGTAATTTTTCATTCCTTATACCACCTTACTCTCACTTCGTCACTTACTTCCTTACTGCTATGAAATTTTCTTCCATCACTTTCTCTCCAAATATACCATAAACCTGTTTTTCCTCACTTCATATTGCAATTCTTATTTCTATTAGATTAACTTACCTTTAATTTCTCTAAAAACCATCTAACATTAAATTTTTCTACATATTAAATGATTGCCATGTACCTTGTATAGATTCTTAACGAATATGTTTATATTATGCCTAATTTGTTGTAATTATTTAAACTGCAGATTTTTTGTTACATTTTTGAGTACTGCAAAATTATTCTTAAAATGTTTTGTAATGATGTGGAGTTTTTCTCCGTGGGCCTTCACTGGAAATGGACTTACACCCAGTTGGGCTTTCATGGTAATCAAATGTCAATAAATAAATAAATAGTTACCAACATTCCAAACTCCATCTCTAACATACACTTTCTCCCACCATCCTTAAGTGACCACTGCCAATCACTTTTACAATTTCTGCTTAACAGTATTTGAAAAGGATTAAGGCCATGACGTGTTAACAAGATACTCCCTGTAGTATGGGGTTTGATTACCTCAGCCTTCACTTGCTTATTGTATAACTTTCTGCAAGTCTCAAGACATTGCTTTGGGACTACTAAGAATTTAGGTTACACTTATTAAAAGTCTCCTGGACTGCATGCCAACTACGTACCTATGAACCTCTGGATTAATCATCGTATAAAACTACTACTGATATTAAAAACTTTTAAGAAAATGGTCTAGCATTAGTAATGAGAAACTCATAAACTTTCTCACAGCCCACAGTTGGAAAAATATACTCCCATGTTATTTTTTTTTCTTACAGGCTGGACACATTCTCAAATTTCTTCTGATCCTGTGTCACTTACTGTTAGCCATTTCCCATTGCATTCTACATCCAGATAAGCAGTCCTCTATCAAGATTCTCTTTTTCAGGGAAAGTTCTTGTTGTTGTACTTTCATCAGGAATTGCTGCAGCTCGTCTACATTAGTTAACAGCAAGTGTCCTGAATCTCACTATAGAGCTAAAGTATCCAGGAACACAAGCATTGAATTAGAGCCTTGCTTGTACATTTATACCTTGTGTAGGTCTTTTGACAAATCTGTAACAATATAAGCTTGGGCCAACCCTGTGGGATCTCATTGTGTTTCTTATGTAATAACCATTATCTTGTTGGTACAAGGCTAAAGTCATTAACATGTGCAGGTATTTTGATTTATGCAGTGGCTAGGGGGTTCTCCCTTTGAATCACTTCAAAAGCGAGGTTAAGAGCAAGAAGGAGAATGCAACATCTCCAAAAATAACTTTGTGAAAATTCACAAAGATCTCAGTTCACTATTATCTCAATTATTCCCAGTACCTATGCTCTACACCTTCAGGTGTGGTTCTCTAAATCATACATCTTCTGATGATCTGAACTATATTGCCTTTACAACATATTTCATTTTCTGAGTTTTTATTGGTCCATGATCTCACTCTTTATTCATTAATCTTACATTATACTTAGCCTAAAAAAATATTCTATGGTAGACATTGCCCACCTTTGTCATCTCCATCGATAGTCTTTTGAATTACAAGACCTGTTAAGCTTCCTGAGTCACAGATCTAAACTTCTTCAAAAGACAGGAAGAGATTTTGGCTTCCACAGCTACTATTTTGGACAGTATTTAAAGGTTGTAAAATGCATTGATTATAAAACAAATATCTCAATGCTGAGATCATCAGAGCTATAAGATCATCTTTAATGGAGGAGGAAATGACTATAAAGAATGTTTGCTGTGACAAAGAAAGAAACTTGACATTACCCTGGATGAACCGTGTTAAGTGTATTTAATAACATTATACATGGCATTCTATTCTCTTTGCAGTCTTAAAAGTACTTCATATGTTGCACAGTACTTTTCTCCACTTCTTATTCAGTATGCTTCAGGCCTTTGCACACTTTAATCTCACTACTATCTAGGTAAATACTGAATGCAGCATTATATATTATAAATTTCCATACACTCAGACATATAACAGACACACACACACACACATACACAGTCAACTGATTTAAGAAGTTTTCAGTTTTGCCCTTTCAAACTGGAATGATATTGAACATATCAGTCATCATTGTGGGCACATCATATAAAATAGAAGAAATGCAAAATGACATATAAAGTGTACATCAGCTATATGAAATTAGCAACTGTTCAGCATGTTTGGCATGACTCATTACTATCTTATTGCAAAAAGGAATGGTCTATTCCAAATGTACACAATCACAACATACTTGACAAGCATACTAATTGTTTTTTTATATTATATAACTTGCACATCTGCCAAGATGACAAATAAAGTTGATAGTCCCAAAGCAGGTTGTTGTCTTTCAGATTTCATTCAGTTAATACGTTGATTGATTTGTTACAATCCATGTCATAATTTGCCTAACATTATGTCTCATTAACAGTCATGTACAATGTATCATTACTGTCATTTCGCTGTCTATGCCTGCAAATTCATGATAAAGGCAAGCCTGTTGTTTAATGCATTCTCACTACAGCTGTAATTGAGATCTTTGAAATAGTTTTGTAGCTACTTTATAAATAATTTCTGCACAGTGTTTTTGTCATGCAAAATATGATGAACATTATGCAAAAGAGCTTTATAGAAATCATCATCATAATTCATCAGACTTAGCTTCTATTATTTCATTTTTAATGATTCAATTATTTGTTTCTTTAAGATTCACTCATAATGTGCTGCAGCTTCATTATAAATTATTTTTTTTCCATTTGATATTTTCCATAAAACCTGCTGCATATAATACATATACATTTTGTTACAGGTCTTTCATTTCTATTTTTTCTTATTTTTCCATAGACTCACCTGCCCATCAGGAATTCTACATATTGTCCTAATGACCCATTCATTTATAATGTTATATTTTTTAATCATTTAATTTATTATCCAGATTGTGTCATTCAATCATCCATGACAAGCATCTTTTCCCACAAGGTGAGAGTGCCTCTTAAAAATGTGCTATTACATCCTGATTCTAAGGAGTAGAATTAAGCATCAGGGGGTTCTGTAATCCTCATTTGTTTCAGGGATTTTATATTTAATTCCATGAACCCACTTTGATCTCATATGTAGGACTTTACTGAAATGTGGGCTGCTACTCGATTCTGCAGCATTTGTGAGCTTATACTTAGCTACTGCTCATGTGCAGAGTCTTCCAGGGCCAGGGGGTTACATCTGGAGCATGTACAACATGTCTGATATTCATTTTCTACTAACTGTTGAAAGTGGAGAGACTATTTGCCTCCCTCACTCGGAAGGACAAAAAGAAATCAACAGCTCACTCTTACCAAACCTCACATTCTCCTCCTGCATTCAAGCCAGTAAACAGTCCTAATGTCTATGGGGTGCAGACAGGTTTCTTTATCCTTGTGAGTCTGGATGTCAGCTCTGAATGTTTAGATGTTTTGCCAGCTGCTTTCAGTGATGCTTTCTAATCCTGTCGTCAACTGCTATACATAAAGCATCGTAGAATCCTTAACTTATTAAACCTGCTCATGAGGCAATGAAATCTTTGTGATGGTTTTATATAATTCAGTGTTATCTTTAGCAACCTTGCTCAGTAGGACCTCAGGATGTTACTTGGTGCTTGTAGCAAATACTACTAGAATATAAAAACTATCAGTATACTGAGACATTTATATTTTAAAAAGCTACCTCTAATATTCAGAGTGATAGGGAGGGTGGCCTAATGGTTAAGGTGTTTGCCATAGAAACACAATGTGCAGGGTTTGAGTCTTACAAGGGATAATTGGTTAGACTTAAAATGGCTCGCAAGGCCAGTTAGCCTATGTAGTTTTCTGACTACTCTATATCTTGCTTCTCATGCAGAAAAACAGCTTTGCAATGCTTGCACCAAGATTTGATGCTAACCTTGGCTTTTCTGCTCTTGTTCTTAGCGATGCTTTCAGGATTTCAATATCTGAATACAAATCTGAGACAATGGGCTGCCAGCAAATCACTGGCATTCTTAATGTGGGTTTTGAGAAGAAATGCAGGCAAAATAGTATGTATGATGAACATCTGAAAGGCTGTGTTCTGTTATTTTCATTTATCCAGTTTGATTTTTTTGCAACAGATCTGGCATGTTGTGTTTCTTTCTCTGCTCGTACGTTTTCATGATTATGCTACTTTAGCATTTCCCTTAGCCTTATCTGTTCATTACTGCCTTTTGATGCATTTGTTTATTTCTTTTTCTGTACATTGTTAAAGGTGAATACCACAGCAGTTTTTACTTACAAGTTGCTTTTCTTCTTCAATATCATCATTATGTTATAATCATACAAAAAAAAAATGATTGTCTTCTTACAGTCTTCATATTGGATAGCCTCAACATTTTTTCATTAAAGATACAGATCTTATTTTACAGAAACTCGGCTTAAACTTAAAACAATACAAAATCATTTTTATTAGTATGAAAGTAAAATTAAAAAGAAATAACTTTTAAAATATTAAATTTTACAGAGAAAGTTGTTACAGAAATCAGAGCTGGCACTTTACAAGCTGAAATGAAAGAAAAAGAAAAAAAATGCAAGCAGTGTAATAGAATAAATGCTAAAAGAAAAAGTCTACATGATACACACAAAAGATCAATGAAAGTTGCATTCCATATTTCTAAGAAACACTTCAGAGTGCAGTTATGGCTGGAGATTCTAAAAGCCTTACTCAGTGTTTAAGTCAATTATTTCAGGGTCATGTGATTTGTAATTAGGAATGGCACTGGAGTAACTCACTTTTACTAAATGTAAGTGTTTTAGATTCCCACCCATGATGTAAACTATGAATGAATTCGTAAAGATTGGGTGAAGATAGATGAAGGCTGCCAGCCTAGCCATATAGAATTTTGGAGATAATTCTGTCATCTGTAAATATTAATGTAAACCTCAGGCTTGTCTTAAATGGTAAAAATAGTGTTACATGTGGAACTGCAAAAATGTAACAGTGCGCTCTGCTGTAAGGAAGCTAAGTCAAGCATTTTATGACTGTCTTTGATCTTTAAAGTTGGCTCTGGTCATTCTAGATGAAGGAATTCTTCCTATTGTTTTAAGGCCAGAATTTGCATGCATAAATGTCCTTAATGGCTTTGCTTCTTGACCTAATGTCAGCTTACTAAAGAATGTAGCCTGTTAGCCTGGGAACCCCAGGAAAGTGTGAAGAATGATGTAATGTGAACCAGGAATGTGATTTTAAAAACAGAGGATCAGTGAGCATTAAGCATTTTTGTCTTGACCATCCAACTCAACACTGCCATTGCTCTATATATAAGTTTATCTTAGACTTGCATTTTCTCTTAGTCTAATCTTTCGAGTTTCTAGCTATTTCTCAGTGTTTTTCTGTGATGTCAGAACTGTACTACTGAATTATTTTAAGTATTTCTCTGTGATCTCTGAACTCTTGAATAGCACTGTGTAATAAAAAGTATTGTCTTGTGTTTTTATTATTTATTATTAAATATTTTAAAATCTTTCAACTGCGGCTGTTTTGTGTAGAGATAAGTTAAGCTCTAAGAGTACATTGCATGTATATTGTGATCCTGCACCAAGTCACTCTAATAAGCCTTGACTGTTCAGTTATACTACCAATTGGATAATAATATTGCACAGTAATAACTGGACACCCTTTTAAGGGCCTTTGAGTAGCTAATAAATATTATCTGGGTGGTGGCAGTGATTTCTGCCATATAGTCTGGGTAAAAAGGGCACAGCTGGAGAACCTGTGCCAGCCTTTCCCAGGAGTATCTGTGTGGTTGTATAAACTCTTCTCAAAGTGTGTGTGTGTGTGTGTGTGTGTGTGTGTGTGTGTGTGTGTGTGTGTGTGTGTGTGTGTGTATGTGTGTCAGCTACTTAGGCAGGGACACAAAACACTGGTTGGACAGAGAGGGTGCTGGAGGTTTTAACTTGCCCACTAGGCTGAGATCTGGACCCTATAGCTGTGCCAGTGGGGGAGTCTTACTGGGGACCTGGAGAGCAAGGGAGCAACCAGCCCCAGACTGACTGTGATCTCTGTGTGCTCTTAAGGGAAATTGCATTTTACTGTGTGTATTGGTTATCCTTTACTCCTATATGAGACGCCAGTCACTGGTGTTAGTGGTGATTATTGAGACTCCTTGATTGCTGGGCCAGGGCAAAGGAATCACAGAATTAATCAGAGTTTTCCACACAGTGGAGATTGAGTGAAAGTTAGACACCAAAATAAAATGGCATACTTGAGGCATTAAATGTTTCTTATACAGATGATGCACTGGGGATGCTGACAGTTTTGCAAAGAAAACTGTGTAAAATTATTTTTTATTAAAATATGTTATAAAATGCAGACAGAAGCCCTTATAATTCTGGAACTATGAACAAAGTAAATCATAAAGTAATCAGTGAAGTCAGTGAAAGTGATGTCAGCATTTTGGGGATATTGTCAAGAAAGTAGGAAGTGTAGTGTCATTTTTAATAAAAAATATTTCATACAATAAAAGTTAACAGTAAGGACTGACAAAATGATACACTTCAGTGATTGCATGAGGGATTGGTGCAATAAATAGAATATAGGACAGTGTGTGCCTGAGAGATTTGTTGGCCGGATAAGCCACTTTATAGTAATGATCCCCTCATCAAAATGTAGATAGCAAGGAGTAGTTAAAAGCTGTATGTTCATGATATAGATATCTGAGGATAGAAATCAGACTGAGACAGCCAGTGAGTGCATAAGGTTTGAATAACTGAACTTTGATAGAGATAAAAATGTACACTATTTTAGTAATTACCATAGCAACGAACTTGCAAATGTATTTAAAGGTGCCATGCCTTCTAGAAAAAAGTGCTTTTTGATGTATTGAATTATGCCATGCTTCAAAAAAAATTTGCTTATTTATTTGATACTTTCTCATCTAAATCAGGGAAAGTAACATGAAGTCAAAATTATGCTTCCTGCTCAGATGTGAGCATGGATGTCTAAAGGATCTTCCTCAAACAATGCATAATTAAACAAAAGTAACATAGCTGTAGATGAATAAACAGTGTGCTTCTTAGAAAACAAAGTAGAGGCCAGATATTAGTCAAGGATACCAAATTTAGAAATATTGTCATGACAGTGTCTTCATGATGGAGAAATGGCATTGCTTAGTAGAAACGTAAAATTATTTCATCTTATGTTATCTAGCCATCTGAAAAGATTAGTATGCAATGGCATGTTATCAACATTTTCCACTAGAAAACCAGCTGTGAGATTTTTCATACATCTTTGAAAAGTCTTTTGCTCCACAGCCACTGACAGTAGGTTGTATTCTTATGTTCTGCATAATTTATTGTATATGAAGACTTTTCAGACAAATATTGCTATGAAGTCGTAACTCAAACAAATGTTAAGCAAGCAATAATGCCCAACAGAATATGTGTTAATGTGTTATAAATGCCTGCCCAGAGAATTTATGAGGCCTGACACTGCAGGCAGAGGGCCTCTATACTCCTGGAAGGGTGTGAATTACACATTAACAGACACCCTGTAGGGCATTATTGTGCTTACAGAATGGGGACTCTGTAAAATCGGTGTGTTTTTCTTACTTATTTTTTTAAGAACTATATTATTTTATATATATTTTTTGATGTAAAATAGTTCCTCCACCTAATGTTTCAAACTTGCTGCAGTATATGTTAATGGTGTTGGAGGAAGCATTTTACGTCCAAGTATAACACTTTAAAAAAATCTAGGTATTTACTTCTTTATTTATTGGCCTCTTACACCTAAAACGTTTGGTTTATTGCCAGTCATTGGAGACAGAAGTTACTAAATAATGACATACATTTGAGTTTCCGAGTTTTATTTCCTTCAGAAAATTCATGCTAACACAACTTATTTTATGTAATCAAGTTTGTAATTTTATAAGAGCAATAATTAAAATCTGTTCCTATATTTGAGCCTTTGTTCCCCTTTTATTTTAGGTTTTATCTAGATTTCTTCAGCTGAAGCATCTAGAGGTATACAAACCTCTTTGCTGCTGCTGCCAGTGGTAGATCTCACTCACTCTCTGTCTCTCACACACACACACACACACACACACACACACACACACACACACACACACACACACACACACACACACACACCTTTGCTTCAGAGAATGCACAGTAAGACAAATAATTTAAAATATGCTCCTATTTTGAACCTTTGTTATTTTGATCTGAGAGCATACCTCTCAACTGTACATATTTTTTGCAGAATGCCCAGATTTTTACCTCATATTTTCAGTCTGTTCCTCATAAAATTTTTTTTTTTTTGACAATCCACTGGGATGATCTAAAGCTTAAAGTCTTTAAATAATGACATTCATTTGAGTTTCAGATTTCATATCCTTCAGAGAATACATGCTAAAACAAATCCTGTCATTCTATCAACTTTCTAAATTTATAAGAGCAATATTTAAGATGTGTCCCTATTTCTTAGCATTTGTCTCCCATTGTGTCAGGCTTTGGCCAGATTTCTTGTGCTAATAGACTGAGAACTATATCTGAGGTTGAAAGGTATGCAAAACTGCTGCTGCCAGGGGATTGCTAGATTGCTTTCAAACTTTACTCTCTCTGTCTCTCGTGTACACACACACACACACACACACACACACACACACACACACACACAGACTCTCTTCTGCTTTCATGCAAGCATTCACTCACATATGCAGACAGAAATAAATGCACATACACATGTGTTTCTGTTCTTCTCAATCGATCTCTGTCTCTCTTACTCTTATACATGCATACACTCTCACACACATGCTTTATTTAAAATGTTTTTCTTTTTTTATTTTACACTAGCTAAACAGCAAAAGCACTGCTTAGCGAGCGTAAAATTATGGCTTGCTTACACTCACTTTCATGGACATGCATTCATGCACACATACAAACACAAAAGCACTTCTTAGTGAGTGTAAAATTATGGCAGCCATTCAGTTTTCTCAGTCCAAGCTCGATGGCAGCTTGATATGCTACTGCAAAGCGGCGGACTCATTTTTCAGTGGGCATTACTTGTACATCATACCGTACTGGAGAACATTCTTTCTCCAGTCAGGGTGCTGATGTACAGTTTGCCATTCTCTAATGCTTTTTCATACCTTGTTGAATACAAACATGTTTTGGAAAGAATACTGCCAATCATTAATGGACCGGAGTTCCGCTGTGGCGACTACTAACCGGGAAAAGCCAAAAGACGCAAACAAATTGATATACACTCATATTTCATAGAAATGTTAATGCCTATGAAGTATGCACTGCTCCAAAACTTGTTATACCCAGTTGACTTTGGAGTAATGATAAAAGTCATGAGTCAAAAATCTTAAACTTCATTATAGTTCTCTATTTACAGAGTCAAAGCTACTGTTGGGTAAAAATATCAAGACATCTTGCAGTGTCTTAGCAACTTTTGATTTCCTCTGGAGTCATTCATCAAAGAAGCACTACCCCTACATCTCCCCTTACCCCTGAGCTCTAGTAAAGCAAAAGATCATTATATTTAGGAAGGGTGAGAGATGCTAAGCCCCTTTCATTGGAAATCTGGGGATTATTGTTGCTCTACTTAACCCAGGACAGTCATTTCACTACTTTTTGCCTTGCATTTTTTGGAAATGTAAAGCCAACAAAAGAAGACTAAAAGAAACCAACCATATCCCTTGGAAGTCATAGAATCAAAGCTCCTGCTGATAACATTTTTATTCATCGTAAATTATTTTTCTGTAGACATCCTACTTTTCTTGCCACAGTACTTGATTTTTTTAATTTTTAAAGAAACATAAATCCATAATATTTTTCAGACATAAACTTGGGATATAAAGGGAAATATTATATGGCATCATTAAAGTTTCCAGATAGTTGTAGATGTTTGCTAAGTCTGGTAAGTCTAAATATTAATTGCAGTTTACAAAAGGTGCGTATTGCTGCATTAAGTTGGAGAAACAACTTTGTATTTTTGGTGTACTTAGAATCCTCATATGTTGAGCTTTATCATGCTACCACAAAGTAGCATTAATTGCATTGAGCACTTTTATGGTCTGTGATTCAGAAAAAGATAACTTTGTTAAGCACAATTTTGACATACAAAAGGGAGTCCTCCATTCTACCATGTACTCATATAGGTTTGTCAGTGAAATGTCCAACTGTAATCACTGTGGCAGCTCCATTATTTACAGTGATCGAGTCAGAAATGAAGATGTCAAGGAGGTTAAGTAGTTATGGTGCCACTAGTAAAAAGGTGAATTCTGTCATGCTGAGCATCAATGCTACAGCCAGGGAGTGGACTAAAAGGGAAGTGGTTTGTATTGTAAGAAGAAAACAAGTGACACTTAGAGATGCACCCCATCTTATAATCATGTATTAATAAAGGCAATTATAGTTTGATCATTTCCAGACGTATTTTCATACACATTTTGTAATCAATTTTTGCAGACATACAGCCAGAACTTTAGCATGTAGGAATAAAGCCCTGCCTATAACCCAGGTGAAATCTGTGGCCCAGGTGAAATGATGGGCTAGAGTAGTGTCTCGGGCATCTGAGGTGCAGGCAGGGAGGAATGGGCACCCTTCCAATGATGAGACACCAGGGATGCACTATGTCTCAAGAGAAAGGGGGGGTTGTGGCTATTTCACAGTGGAAACAGTATTATATGCCAGCAGGACCACATTGCTTTTCTACCCCTGTGTGTCAGTGGGTGTGCCTGAAGGAGGGGAGGTTAGGAAAAATAGGAAAACCCTGCTCAAAAGCAAAATGATGCTGTGTCAGATGCATCTATCTCATTATCAGCCCACACATGGGTTGTAGTAGCCTGGTGGATGAAGAGACGTCTTGAGGCAGTTGATAGTCTGCAGTGAGGAACCAACATAATAAATAAATAAAACATTTAACAAATATTCATCAACAGCAACCTTAATGTTCTAGGAACGTCTCAGCTTTTGAAATTGGAGCTATGGCTGAATCCATTCAAAACAGCAGAACAGCTTTCCTTCATGTAAATCCTAACAGATGGCATTCCATGATGGGGTAGCAGTCTTTTGTAGTAGTTTATTGAAAGCTTCTTGTATTAGTTGTTTTATAGTTTTCTCTATTCGATGCATCCATGGCTGCATTCTGCTTGTTCCCTTCTATTCTTTTGTTACTCCACATTTTAGTGGTAACTTTTATCTGCTATTAGTTTAGCTGTGCAATAGTATAGCATATTTATTTTTGTTACATCACATGAGTTTCTCTTAACAGTACTGATTACTGTGTTCATCTGTTTTGCCAGTCTGGAAACATTTTATGTGTTATTTACTTTCTGTAATCTGTTTCTTTCAAGTATCTTAATGTGTCCATCCATCCCTTTTAAGCAAGCTCTACACTTAGATCACTTTGTCCTGGACTGAGAACATTATTTTTGCTGTCTGTTTACTGGGAGTATTCCAATGATGGTTCTAGAACATTGTCTTATGATATATCCTCTTCAGATGCATACTGTTTCATCTTATGATCCACCATATGTAGACCTTTTAGCACATCATGCTGCACCTGTGTCATGTTTGACACTGTCTCTTGCTCCTTCCTTTGCTGTACAACTTCAACTGAACCTTCATGCAAGTCTCCTACAAGCTCCAAAACATCTCTCTGTGGTATATCTTCTTCAGATATGTCCACTCCCCCTGCCACTCCTTCATTTGGAGAATGACTGGTCCATCATGTTGCAGCTGTTCTGGAGTTTCCACACTAAACTCTTCACTTCACAGACAGTACATAACTTCAGTTTCTATTTGTTGAATTTCTACCATACTGATCTTTGTTTCTACATTCCCTCTGTGATCTTATTTTTTATTTATTATTATTTTTTTGGTGACATTTTCCATATCTAGGTGCCTTTGCCTGTATTTCTCTTCAAATATTTTTTAACCTGCCTTTTTGCACTGATTAGCTTGACTTTCTCCTTTGCATAACTATCACACCACATCAAATCTTTTTTTTTTCTTTCCCATGTCCATGTTTCTTTTTTATATACCTTTCAAAAATCTCTGGGCTTTGCTCTTTAAATTTTGCACATCCTCTGTCACTTTCTTTTCCAGGTGGCCCAAAGTTTCTTAGCTTATATAATGTTTTTCTTTGATCTGTTGTATTAAAGAATACACACTTTTGTTTGTAGCTTTTGCAGATTATCATGCCCAAGTATTTTTCTTTCCTCTAATTTCTCTGTTAATCTTCCTACATATCTTCTGTCTGCAAATAATGGGCTTCTTGCATACATAATAGTAACAATACGTAATTTTTCCTTAACCTCAACAGTCCAGTTTGACACATCTATCCTTCCTTTTTGCCCTGTCAGTTTTTGTGAACTATTTCTTTCTGTCAGTCCCTCTGTGCCTGCCCTAACTCTGGGGTAGGAACGTTTTCATGTCCTGAGGATTATAAATGCCTTTTTTTCCAGTCATAACACCAATGTGTACAACAATAGTGGGCATTTTTTCCCTGGGACCTGTGCACCCGGTCTTCTTTTTTTATTGTTTAACCTACATTTCTCCATGATACATAAAGTGCAGTCAATACATCAGTATCATCTTGGTGGGTGATATTTATTTTTATTTATTTATTTTACATTTGTTGACCGGGTTGGTCCAACTGGATACATATCCATTTTCAGTGGAGACCCGGGGAGAAAAGCTCCAAAGTACAGAGGTACATAAAAAATATATTGACATAAGCTAGGAAATTGAGACAGGCAACATTAAAAATACAAAAATATAACAGTAGGTAATAGTATAAAAAGAAAATTTCAATTAGTGATAGAAGTTAGTAAAGATGAGTAATTAGGGCTTAATAGTGGACCCTTAAGTTAAGGGCTGGGTGGAGGCCTATGTAGGCCGGGTTGAGTTGGGAGCCTGAGCTATTAGTCTGGATTAGAGCATGGACATAGCCATTGATATTTTAATAGAGGTCGAAGTTGTGTTTTGAATTGGTGGAGAGTGGGTATAAGTCTAAGGTTGTTGGGAGAGCATTCCAGTTTTGCCAATGGAATTGGCGACAGTGCATCACCACCCGAGTTAGTAGATTTAATAGTTAATACTTGAATACTTTTGGATGACCTTAGGGATGTTAGATTAGAGTAGGGGGTAAGTATATTGTTCAGTGAGGGAGTTTTTTCAGGGTGTTTTATGATTTTGAATGCCTCTGTAAGTTGGTTAAGTTTGAGGATGTTGGGCAATTCTAGCCATCCCAGTGTTTTTAGATTTAGGCAGTGATGGGTGCGGTAGGGCAGTCCAGTAATGAATCTGGCTATGTGGTTATAGGTAGTGGATAGTTTATTAAGTGATACCAACATTTAAGGATGAATTCAATTTCAACAGTACAGTGATGCTGCTCTCCTTGTCTTGCTGATTTCCTCTCTCCATTCAGACCACTTGTATAGACCCATAAATGTGCTACATAACGGGGTATGGGATACTCTACGTCCATGTCTTTAATGTGCTATGAAGAAATGAAATGGCTCTGTATGATTAATGTACTTTGTCTTTTGTCATGTGCTTCCATAATAACAATTTAGAGGCTCACAGCTTCTATTTCAGGATAACATTGAGTATCCTAGTCCAACTAACTAAGCTACTAATTACTATAGCACTCAATCTTCCTCATTACCTAGAGGAAAACAGTTTTTGTACTTACTTTTCTCACTTGCTTAGAGAAAAACAGCTCTTGTACTCACTTTCCTCACTTATCTAGAGGAAAATATTTTTTTTTATTCAGGCATGTCCAAGGGTCAGCTCCCAGTGTTCTCTCCTGTCTATCTGATGACTCTGGGCATCTTCAGGCAATGTATAAATTGCCTCATGTACAGAGACAACCCTTTCCTCCTACTACCCAACACTACAACCTGGGAGAGATGCACTTATCTAGCCAAACTGGAGGTAAAGCTCTCTCCAACCAAGACTGAACATGACAGTCATGAGGAGAAGGTAAACATTTGCACCACACCACACTCATCACATAGTCTCACTAAACCTACACTACCAAAATCCACACATAGTAACACAAAAACATTTGCAGAGGCTCTCAGTAATAATCTGCCTAAGCAACAGAGACCTCCAAAGCATAAACACAAGCAACCTCCATCCCCCAACACAACCCAAATGACACATAGCCCACAGACTCAGTGTGCCACTCAACCACAGCCAATAAGGCAAAACAACGTACCCAACACACTAGTCATAGGTGACTCTATAGTCAGGCACACTGATGTCTCACTCACCAGGCTAAACAAGGAAAAGGTTACTGTCAGCTGCCTGTTGGGTGCCAGGATCCGCCACATAACCCACGCACTCAGGTCACTCCACAGCAAGTACAAATATGACTCTGTCATTGTCCATGTTTGTGTGAATGACCTGAGATGTACCTCCCTGGACTACATGAAAAGAGACATGGAAGAGCTCTCTGATCTTGTAGCCCAGGCAGGTATGACCCTATCCCTGAGTAGCATTCTGCCATTGCCCAGAATGATACCGCAGTACAAGGACAAAATGATTGACTTCAGCAATTGGCTAAGCTTCTGGTGTCATTCTAAGGGGATTCAGTATCTGTCTGCTTGGGATGACATGGTCGACAGACCACGATGCTTTGCCACAGATGGCCTGCACCTGTCGCCCCTGGGATTCCAGATACTGCCTAAGGCTCTTGATGCCCCTATAGTGCCTTTTTTAGGCAAGGTTCAAATAACAAATTCACCACCATAACAGGAACAGGCAAGCAAAAACTGGGGGTAATGCTACTCAATGCTAGAAGTCTAAATCTCAAAATGCATTCACTCGAGGCACTCCTTAAAATGGAGAACATCGATATCTGTGCAGTGACTGAGACCTGGTTCAAAGCTCCAGAGAGCACCCCTGCACTACCAGGCTATAACGCATACCACACTTTTCAGCCATGTAACCTGGACCAATACACCAAAGGTGGAGGTGTGTCCATATTCATTAAGGATATCCACACCTCCAGGCTAGTTGCTCAGCATAATGCATCCGAGGTTATCCAAGTGCAACTAACTCTGAGCAAAACTGCAATCCAAATTTAGCTTGCTACAGATACCCCACCATGCCCCAGGATTCCCACTCCTCTTTTCTTGATGTACTGGAAAATATTAGGGTTCAAACAAACACCCTAATAATGGGCGATTTCAACTACCCCACCATTAACTGGGAAAACTACTCATGTACCAACTCCTTAGCTCAATGCTTTCTGGAATGCATAAACTCCAATGCCCTGGATCAACTTATCCACACCCCCACCAGGGGCAACAATATCCTAGACCTAGTTATTACCAACATGAGTGACCGGTTTTCCACACCTGAAGTCAACTCCTCGTTGGTCTAATCCGACCATAAGCTAATCACCCTTTATATCCACATCCCACCCCCACCCCCATTAAGGAAACCACAGTAAAAATTCTCCAAAGTCAACTTCATGCTTCTTAAGACCAAAGTGGTGAACTTCATGACACCCATTCAGATGGACAATACAGTTACAACTGCTGAATCCTACACAAATGCACTCTATAAGCACTTACACAAGTGAATGGATCGTGCTATCCCAAACAGACCCAAGACGCTATCCTCCAAAAAAAAGAAGCTAATCTAGTGGTCCCCTGACATAAACAAGCTGTACAACAGAAGGAAGAAACTGTTGCAAAAGAGAGTAAAATGCCATGAGTGGAGGAGCTCCCTGGTCAGCCTCAGTAAGAAGCTGAGACCCCTTACAAGATCCTCCAAAGCTAGCTACAAAAACAAAATCACCACTAATTCCAAGGACAACCACAAAACATTCTATAGCAATGTCAAGAATCTCGATGGCAACACCCAGATCTGCTATGAGTTACAGCACAAAGACAAGAAAATTACAGACCCAACTGATATTGCTAACATTCTGGCAGATAGGTTCAGTGCTAACTTTACACCCTCTCACCCCCTAAAGGGCCCATATCTATACAAGAAGAATGCAGAGTACCTGTAATCACAACTACGCAGGTAAAAGCTGCACTCTCTAAAACCAAAAACACAGTATCCATGGGATGGGACAACATTCCAGGCTGCATTTTACACCAACTTCAGAATGAACTGGCTCCCCACTTAAGCATCATGTTCAATAATAGCCTTGCATCAGGCTTTGTGCCCACTGAATGGCACACAGCAACAGTTATCCCACTCCACAAAGGGGGAGCCACCACTGATCCTGGGAATTATCGACCTATTAGCCTGACGAGCCTGGTCTGCAAGGCCATGGAACGTATCATCTTGGAAAT
Source organism: Protopterus annectens (assembly GCF_019279795.1). Taxonomy (NCBI): domain Eukaryota; kingdom Metazoa; phylum Chordata; order Ceratodontiformes; family Protopteridae; genus Protopterus; species Protopterus annectens. The sequence goes on from NC_056737.1 coordinate 1,481,563,102, forward strand.
CATAAACAAAGACATTGGTAACCTCCAAACTCTGGATCCCACCCAGTTCGGGTTTGTGAAAGGCAGATCATGCCTCCTGAACCTGATCGACTTCTTTGAGGCAGTCACCAAAGCCGTAGATGAGGGTAAGGTGGTTCACACAGCCTATCTTGACCTTGCTAAGGCTTTCAACACCATCCCCCATTCTGGAATTATAGCTAAACTCACTAAACTAGGTATAAATCTCTATGACACAAGATGGGTTGCCAGCTGGTTCACTGACAGAGCCCACACCGTAAAAGTTGCAGACTCCAAATCTGACCTCAAAGCAGTGACAAGTGAAGTACCACAGGGTTCTGTCTTGGGACCTCTCCTGTTTGGTATCTAGTTCTCTGAAGTACAAGCTAACACAGAAGGTCTCTGGCTAATGAAGTTCACAGATGACTGCAAACTAGGAGCCATAGTTAGGTCCCCAAATGATATGGACATCCTACAGAAGAGCCTCGCTGAGACAGATGCCTGGTGTCAGAGCCATGGCCTCAAGCTCTTTGCCAAAAAGTGCAGTGTCATCCCCTTTGGTAAAAACTCTGTACCCATGAACTACCACATAGGCAGCAATCTACTTAACACCAAATGTGTGATAAGAGACCTTGGGACCCAAATGGACAGTAGTCTCTCCTTTGATAGTCACATCTCCACAGTAGTCAGGAAGTCCTTCTACATGGCACACCTCATCATAAAATGATTCTCATCCAGGAAAAAAGAGGTAATTGTTCCCCTCTACTCAACACTCATTAGACCCATTATAGAGTACAACGCCCCTTTTGGAATGCACCTCACAAGACATCTGTAGCAGCTGGAAAGGCCACAGAAATACCTGACAAAGAGGATTACTGGCCTCAAACAAATGCCCTACACTGACCACCTCAAAAAACTCCAGCTTTACTCCATAGCATATCACCTAATCTGAGGTGATCTCTGCCTAACATACAAAGCTATGTCAAACCCAAAGCTGTTAGACATGCTACCCCTAAAGAAATCCCAATCTCTCCATGTTACACGCTCTAGGGCCCTAAGGCTTGTCACCATAATAAACAGGACATGTTGGAAGGATAGATTCCTGTCCCAGAGACTTCCTATACTCTGGAACAGGCTACCCATCTATGTCAAGCAAAGTTCTTCATTAGCACTCTTCAAGAAAAATCTTGATGAGTGGATGGGAAATAAGAAATACACCCCGGGGATCACTTCTGTGTCTCTGCTTGACAGTGGCACAGGAAAATAACTTTCTTGGGTGGCATAAGCCAGGAATCCTTGTTGGCTAGGCTTACGTAGGCCCTTGGGCCTATAGCCTAGTACCTACCTATGAACCTATGGACTTCCCAATTTCCCAAGCCACCATCTAGTTAAGTACTTTGTTAAAGGTCAAATAATAAGAAACCCCATGCTACAAGAAGCAGCACAGGTCATAGCTGTAAACCTCTGTGCCATCTGCTAGTCACCTGCATATTACAAAGCTAAAGCAGGGTGTTATGGTTTCTTGTGCAACATCACCTCTAAGTTTAGGATAAAAATAAGTACTAAGGCTCTTTACAAATAGAGGACCAAGAAAGTGACAACCAAAAAAGAAAAAGAAAAAAAAAAAAAAAAAACAACAAAAACAAAATGTCTACTTTGTAAGTTGTAGCAAACTGCTGGCTACAAAAGTAACAAGTGGCCTTAATGCACTTTGAATACTAAGAACAGTGTGCTGAAGCCCTTTTTTCCTGACTGCAAATGCAGTTTTAGTGTTCCATTCTGAATGACACTGCTGCACTCTATCACACAACTATACTTCTGGTATTTTGCCATGTGGCCCAGGTCATAACTGAAAAAGTTCATGGACTGTTGAGGATCAATTAAGTTATCTCTTTTGCAAAAGTAAAAATAATAGGCTGATGGAATCAAAACCTGCCCTGCAGGAAAAAGCGCATTAAGAGCACGTAGTCTTAAATCCCTGACATAAATGACAGCTTATTCATATAAACTAACAAATAGACAAACAGACAGAATCAAGTACTTATAATTGAATATGGGTTTCCTATTCATAAAATTTAAATCAGGTGGCTCCATTATATCTACTGATGAATTTAATTACCTATATGTCCTTGTAGAGAATATGCAATACTGTTCAAATGTAAAGTTCCCAGGAGGATACTGGATGAGATAAACGCATTGAAACCTCAACTCCTGGAACATTTTGCAAGGTTTTGTATTATACACTGGCTTGCTTATGAAACTGCCATGTCATGTTTCAACAGGTGTTTTCTCATTTCTCCAGTAGTGTGAGATTCTTGGTAAGTAGATATATATATATATATATATATATATATATATATATATATATATATATATATATAGGTCTACTTCTTTTGACCTAACTTTCATTTGCCTGACACTCATTTGCCTGACCTCATTTGACTGAAATTTCATTTGCCTGACACTTCATTTGCCTGACACTTCATTTGACTGACAAGTATTATTAGCAAGAAAATGGAATATGCCCCCTTCCCCACTGCAGTGCGACCCTGGAAGCCCCCCAGTTCATTTCATATGATATTTTTAACTTTTGATGTAATATTGCTTAGTAACAGAAAAGTAAGTGGGGGGATTTGCCCCCCCCCCCACACCCCCCCTAACTATATATTCTAACTCCAGGATCGCACAGTAGTGGGGAAGAGGGCATATTCCATTTTCTTGCTAATAATACTTGTCAGGCAAATGAAGTGTCAGGCAAATGAAGTGTCAGGCAAATGAAATTTCAATCATTTGGTCTCAGGCAAATGCGTGTCAGGCAAATGAAAGTTAGGTCAAAAGAAGTAGACCCATATATATATATATATATATATATATATATATATATATATATATATATATATATACATATATATATATATAAGACAGTGTGGTGGAAAACCCCCTACATGTACAGTACAGGGGAGCATAATCTGTGCAATTCTACATTCGGCTTCAAATAGTATGGATTTAATCATATTTGCTGCAATCAGTATGTTTGTGGTAGTTAGTTTTGTACATCTTCCATTTAGTAAACATAACATCTTGACTCCTTGTATTAAAAAGTTGTGCATCAACAGGAGAACCAAATATAAAAACAATCACAGCAGATATATTATGCAATAATTACTATTGCATTTTTTTAATTTAAGATATAAGGATATATAAGATTTATCCCCCTAACTCCTACAATTTGTATGTTTCACAGAAAGTGTCAAAACCTCCAGTGCTGACAGTCTGTATATACATAAAAAACAAAAATAGACATGTTTTATTAAAAAATAGTCTACTCAAAACTTGTTACTTATCACTTGACAAAACAGAGACTTTATATTCCCTTTTATAAAATTCATGGTGAGTTGTAATTTCTTCCGACAAATAGTGCAAGTATTCAATTTCCTAATGACTCCACTGTGGTGACAACTTTAATTATGTATACGTTCACCAAAGTTAACTCTTCCTCCGTTCTGTTAATGAGAAACCTAATATCATTATGCATAAAACCTAAGCAGCTTGCCACTGATCATTTCCAGTTTCAGAGGCAACACCAATAATATACTAGATCAAGAATCTCAAGCCTGCCACCTTTGGACTCATATCAGGTTTTCTTCCATCCACCCTTCTCCAAATGCATCAAACAGTTTCTTTCTAAACTCACATAAGAGCAGCTATACCAATTGACTCACTTCTTACTTCTTTAAGTTAACTAAAATTCTCCCCATTTCCATAGGTTGCTACCATTGCCCAAATAATATTTGTGTCCTCTCTGTCTTAATTATTGGTATCTAGACCTGCAGAAGAAATGACATGACAAGAAGGCTCACACAATTTGACTTCCTCCTGTCAAGCAGTACAGTTACAGTCACAAATGATCGCTGCTGTTGTAGGGAATAAATGAGTTTGATAAATTATGTCTCAGTGTGGTACTATGTAAGGCTATTAAACAACTTTCTTCCAATAAAACACATCTCTCATCTACCAAAATATCATTGACTTCTGCCCTGTATTACTTTGCAGAGAGGGTCTTCCAAACAGGAAATTTACAATTTAAAGTAAAGTTCACCTTGCCTAATGTTATTGGCATTCATATGTAGGCAAAATAAAGTAGGGGACGTAGTTTTTATGGAAGACCCATTTGAGAGGTGTGCAAAGTGAAAATATTTAAAAATAAGTTTGATTAATGTGGGCATAATCATACTCCTTGTAACATCTGAATCAATGTGGACACTACCATGGAATCCACTGTTAGAACAATTCGTCTGGGATGTCATGCGAGTGCATTTGTTTGTGGGTGACAATAAGCTGGTTCAACACTTATGTGTTGCCCTTTCTAAAATTGACTGTTCTTGGTTACAATGAAGGCAAAACTGAAACAGCTAGCATGCACCAAGGTGAATGTTATATAAAAATATAATTTATTAGCACAGAAGAAATAACTTATTAACTTTATTTTGAGTAGGCATAATCAATACAAATGGACTTAATGCACAACATGAAAGTCAGGAAAAGAACATCATATTACTTACATTAGTTCCTGGCAGTGTCATAAGGCATGCAACATACCAAGTATTCAAACAAGAGTCAACATACTTTGCTTAAGAGTATTTCAGTGACTTTTAGGACACAGTGAAATAAATAGTTCTGCATTCTCCATCCACTCTCTGACAATGATTCCTGGCACTGCTTTACTGTCAGTTTTTGTAGGCTAAAGCCCAATTCAGTTGCAAGGAGTACTGGTTAAATCGACCTGTCTAGCATAATCCACTTTCCTTCACTGAGAATAGATCTACCTTTGTATTTGTCAGACCCATAAACAGCAAGATGCAATATCACAGTCTTTTGTTCCTTTTTTATAGTGTATATCTATATTAATCATTCAGCAGATTCCTTTCACTGTCTGTTTCCTTTTCAGCTGGCAGAAAACATATGACTAGTGCAAGAAGATGAATTTCTGGAAGTCTGAAATCTGAAGTCTCTGACTATTCATAATGTCTGAACCCAAAATGAATGAGTTTCACTGCAGTATTTATCTTTCCAGGGTAGCAAGGGTGCAAAATGTCTTTCTCTCTCTGGTTAATGGAGTCCAGCCTCTGCCCTAGCTGTTTATCTTTCCACGGTACATTATTTATTTGATTAACAACACATCCAGAAGGAGGAGGTAGAGAGTTTATCATTCCTTTCTGACTGCTTGACACCTTAATATCCAGTATGCAGAATAGTGTATTGTTTTATGTATCCAACCCCAAGGTTTTACTTGATGGCACCGTTTGCTGTATGTTGAAAATAAATACTGAGTGCAGATATTTAAGAACATTTTTATCTGATGAGGCCCTGTGTTCCACCTTAGGTTGCATGCCTGTTTCTAAACATTCCAGAGCCCTCTTTACTTGGAAAACAATCCTTAATTATGTGGCTTTTACTGAACCAGGGACTTGTCTTTTATATGGCGTGGCTTTATGCCCTCCATTTTCAGTATTTTTGCTACACACCATTACATGATATGCCTGGCAAATAACAAGATTAATTAATAAACAGCAATATATAAAGGCAGAATTTATAAGTGCAATCAAGGCACAGTAGCAACGGCACTATGCATGCAATCCTTTATTGCATCATCAATAATAACAGATAAAGAGCTAACAGTAGTGATAACCGTGGCTAACAATCTAAGTAATCCATACATTTATTATCCTTTTCAATTAAAGGGGCTCTCTTTCCTACATCCCTTCCTTATTGAATGTAGATGTTACAACTATTTGTAGTCAATATCCCAAATAGACTGGAGAATGAAAGTTACATTTAATCTTTTGGGGATTTGGCAGTATTATATTACACTATACTTGTTAGTTTTACAGTCTCCTTTCACATCTTTTGAGCTTGTCTCATCATTTCTTGGTATAGATAGGACTGCTTTGTATTCATGAAAATGCCATAGCTGATTAAGGTGAACCCATTTAAATAAAGGTTCAACATTGTTTTTTTTCTCTTTATTTCTATTTGATAAGCCACTCAAAAAATCTTAAATCTTATTAAGAATGGTTTATCCCAACTTGGCATAAATGTCTTTGTTTTTAACTTTTCCATGCTATAATTATATAAGAAGACCTTATCATTGGTTTGTTGTTCCTTGGGGTGACCTTTTTATCATAATAGCTTTTGTAGGCCTGCACATTCTTTTCCAAATTGCTATGGTCAAAGCATACCTCTCAGCCTCTTTTTGCAAGAAAACTGGACAAAGCCTAAAACAATGCTGGTACAAAGGCCCAAAAATAGGGACAGATTTTAAATACTCCTCTTATAAACTTAGAAAGTCAGTAGAATAACAGGTTTTGCTTCAGCATGCATTTTCTGAATGATATAAACTCTGACATTCAAATGTGTGTCATTATTCAGTTACATTAATCCTCAGTGATTTGCCTAAAAAACATGAATTTTATGAGGAAGACCAAAAATACGAGGTAAAAATCTGGACATTCTGCAGAAATCTGCCAGAAGGAGTGCCCTGCATCTAGGAGAAACCTGCAGCATATTATACATACCTGCATATACTTGATAACATCAAAGCACATGTGAGGCCAGTGTCTCATACATTATTCCCATTGTAAAAATAGAACAAAATGGAGCTGATGATGATGATGATGATGATGATGATCTGGCCTCATTTAGGTCATAAAGAATGGACCTATTTCTTTGTAGACAAAGGTAATGTGAGGATTGCAAGATGGGGAGCAAGCCTAAGGAAAGCTATAAGGAGAGTGTGCACATGGCCTAAAAGGTGGCAGCTTCACCTAAATACATTTAACTGTAAGGGGCTCCACCTGACCATTGGATGGAATACACAATTAGAGAATTCAAGATGAAAACTCAGAACTGGACAAAGAGCTGGAATAAGCATCATGGAAAACCTTAACCATCAAACTCAGACTGAATGGGCTTCAGTAATGGAAATAAATGACTACTCGATAATAGGTCTAGGGTACAGGATCAAAAGACTGAAAAGTGACATTAGCCTTTTAACAGAAACTGGACTGATTCCAACTGAAGTGCTGTGTGCAGTTTTGGAAGCTTTTAATGGAAGTCAAAAGGTTGATAAAAATTCTGACAAATTTAACTGGGGTAGTGAATGCAATGGAGTACATGATATAACAACAGAAATTAATGTGGTTCCATGTTCTTTTCACTGAGGAAGCATAGACACACAAGGGACATGACAAGGGTCATGATGCACATAGAAGTACATTTAATAGGAATACACTGAACAGAAAAGAGGAGCAGGACAGGAAAGAGAAATTTGACAGCACATGGGGTGCAGTGGATAACATTGTCACCTCACAGCAAGACGTTCCCCAGTTCAATTCTAGGGTGTGGAGTTTGCATGTCCTCCCTGTGTTTGTGTGGGGTTCTTCTGGGTGCTCCAGTTTCCTCCCACATTCCAAAAGACATGCAATGGGTGACTTGGGCACTCTAAATTGGCCATAGGTGTGAGTATGTGTGTGAGGGTGTAGTATGGAAGAACAACCATGGCAGGGCTGAGAACCTTGACTGTAGATGATTGTTACTGTGGAAGTGACACCCTGACCCCATGTGCAGAAATGGAAAAAAGGGGTTTTGGATGGATAGAAAGGAAACAGATTTTTTTCTGGAAATAAGGAAGTTCATTTACAAAGTGAGTATGATATGAAAGTGACTCTCAAATACTACAATGAGTGATAGAAGCTAAAATATCTTACTTGCACTACCTTGAAATAGCTTGCTACATGTTACAAGAAAAGTAGTAAAATGAGGAAAAGAAATGTCTGGAACATTAGATTCTAGTTGTAGTCTGGACAGCTGTCCAAACTACAACAGAGTATAACAAAAAAAAAAAAAAAACAGTTTCACTAGAGGTTTAAGATATTGCACAGTGAAGACTCTAGCTTGGATGGCTCTTTCTTGCAGTTTTTACTTAATGGTATGTCTTGGTTTAATTTCTCCAAGTCTTTTTGGGTTTATAATACCATGGCTGAAATGGACCCCATTCCCAAGTCAATGTATGATTACAATTCATGAAATCAGTATCGTTTCAATCTTTGGTGTTAGCCAAGAGTGCTCTTCTCAACGCCAGCAATATGCCCAGAATTGCCTCCTTTTGTAATTCATATAGTATTTCACATATAATTAACAGTTATGTAAATTCTTTTTTTATTAAACCCATTACTCCTGCTACTGTTGCAACTGTCTGAGTATCATTCTTCCACATTGCTCTTATTTCTGCTGCAAATTCTGATATTTTATCACGTTCATAGGTTCATAGGTTAGTACTAGGCTAACTGCCCTTGCGAGCCATTTTAAGCCTAGCCAATTATCCCCTGTGAGATTCAAACTCTGTACCTTATGTTTGTAAAGCAAACACCTTAACCATTAGACCACCCTCCCAACCTATATGTTGTATAGCATATAATCAATTTCTAGAAAGTCCATACCTCCTTCAGAGTGAGGAATATATAATCTTGATGTAGCAAGCATTTGTCACAGTTTGTACCCCGCCTCAAGTGTTACAGTAGTCAGGTTTTATTTAAAAAAAAAAATATATATATATATATATATATATATATATATATATATTCTTTTTTTTTTTTTAACTGTTGCAAAAACTGCTTACTGCAAATGTAGTAAACAGTTGCTACAGTAAGAGGGTCAGACCTGAGAGCTTCCTGCTTTACCTGGCAGTTGTAGATGAGTTGAAATGTTACTTGAGAAATGTATAAAGGAAAACACAAGTATATGTGTTTTACTATTTTCCATGCAGTCTGTCCACAGAGCACTACTGTGCTAAGGTTTGAACTCAAATGCAATAACAGCTTTTAAAAACCAATATGCACTAAAGGGCAGCCATGGTGGTACAGTGGTTAGTGTTGCCTCACAGCAAGAAGTTCTCTGGGTCACTCCTTGGCTGGTGTGCCTTCTTTGCAGAGTCTGCATGTCCTCTACGTGGTCATGTGGGTTTCCTCTGGGTGCTCTGGTTTCCTCCCACATTCCAAAGACATGTGGTAGGTGAACTGGATTTTCTTGAATTCACCCTAGGTGTGCATATATGTACCTTCTGTGAAGGTTGGGTAGTGGGCTGGCAACTCAACAGTGTAAAACCTCCACTGCCAATCATTCTGTGGACTGATGATTTGCTGTGCAAACCTCTAACAGGTGCAGCCATGAGAAGAAATGCCAGTGCACTAAAGAGCAATTGGGATTGGATGGCCAATCATGCCCCCTAACACTTTTGTCCCACTGTAGTTGCCCCTTCAATCTGCCATATCCCACAATAAAATCAAACCTGTAAAAATATAACTCTGTACTTTTTACTTCCATGTTTCTTCTGCACTGCCTAACAGTGATTTGAGGGTACATGATGCTTTCTATTGAGTTAATGGACTCTGCAAAAGATGATAATGTTGCATATACCTAAACTAAGCACTCTTCTTTGGCAATGTTAACACTCAGTAGGGACACATTCAAACACCTAGACACCCCCACCCCTGTTTCTAGACAAGGATGTAGTAAGCAAATGCTATTTGTACTCACAAGCTCTTAGTGCTACCCACCTTGGACACCTATCACTTAAAATAGACACATCTCTCAAAATGCTGCCCCCTTTTCCTCATTCCTGTGTGACCTCAAATTTGGTATACAAGTAGTAGCAGGGTTGTAGAAGTCCCACCAAAAAATATATTTTTTAAACTGTATGTGTGGGATTTTAGATTTTTGACCAAATATGGTCGATGTTTTGTGGTTCAGCAATAGTAGGTATCAAATATTGCCTATCCATTCATCTCTCTACCTATATATTTCTATCTATATCAATATTTGCTTATTGATAGGCACACACACACGCACACGCACATATACATATATATATAGATAGATACACACACACACACACACACATATATATATATATATATATATATATATATATATATATACACACACACACACACACACACACACACACACACACACACACACACACACACGTATTCATACATATACATAGATAAAATTACACTACGATTATTGTAGCTAGTCAGTAAAGAACACTTTAGCAATATTCCATGGCTGTGTGTTAATGATGCGTGGCATACTTATGGTATGCATACTTTTATCACAAATCCAAAAACAGCCATGGCTAAACAAAGTATTACCCATACTCAGATATGGATTATTGACAGTATACATTTTTTTAAATTTTCTGCACTATTATATGTTATTTTTAATATTTCATATGGTAAGATGCGTATTCTTACCTTTTAGAGAGCTAAATATAATTCTCTTTTCAATTGTCATTATTAATTATAATTGAAATGTAACTGGAGAAGGTGGTGGAAATCTATTGTTGTTTCTAATAGTTACCGGTGCAGGGTGGATGTTGTAGATGGCGGTATCTAAGAGGCATCTTTGTGTGCAGTCTATTTATCTGAAATGAATGAAGTAGCAGACAGTGAGCACAGAAGCAGAGCTGCATAACTAACAAGGTAAGTTAGTCTGTAAAGTTTATTTAGATCATTTCTTGAATATGGGCTTCTCAGAATCAGAATTTATAGGATGTTTGAATGAAACATATAAAATAGTACCCAACTAGATTGTGCAGACATTTCCTATAAAGCTTATTACATCATAAGCTGTCTTTGTCATACATAAAACGGCAGTCACATAACAAAGAATGTGGGGTGCTTTCCAGCATAATGTTTTTGAAAAACAGGGAATCAGGGATCACTGCAGTAATGATTGTAAGATTTTACATACAAATCCTATGATGCAATTACTTAAAAACAATGAGTCATAGGGTCAATTTTGGGAACTCCCTACTCTACCTGGCACTTAAAGATAAGTTGAAATGTTTCTTGAGATGTGTAGAGGAAAAATACTATTCTTAAATGGTTCCCTTAAAATGTCTGCCAGTAACCTATCACTGGATTTCAGTTAAAAAAAAAAAAAAAAAACTAAACTTTTATTCTGTATAATACTGTATGTGTTTTACTGCTTTTCTTGCTGTCTGTCCATGGGAAACATGTCTGTATTAACTCACTGCACAGAAGGCAGAGTAATCATCATGACAAGCTATATTTTCCCTGGTTAATTTTACTAGTACTTTGATTTTTGTTTTAAATTATTGGGCGTGTCTGTGTCTCAGAATGAGATTCCGTTATGCCTGAATGCAGTTTTCCTGCTTATATTTTACTTATGGTCCAAGTTCCACAGTAGACTTTTCATTATAAGCGATGCTTGAATTGAATTGGATACACTGATTACTATATCCAGTCAGCAAGTACATTTTTGAATTTCATTATTGCTTTATTATATAATGCCTAACAACAGCATTTGTGAGAAAAATCTGAAAAATATTACATGGATCTAGTATTGCCCATTCAACCAACGAATTCAAGCAAGCATGCAGTACATATCCAAAGTTCACATTTGGATCTTGAATGCCATGTGAGCTAATTTTCAAGATCTCATAAAATAATTATCCTTTTTCAAGTATTTAACATCATAGTTAGGACATTCTCAAGCCATACTGCCATCTGATATAAATACCATGATTCTAGACTCATACTTCATACTAAATGCTTTCTTAAACTGAGAGCTAAAGCAACTTATCTCAACAGCACATTTGCAATTATGAACATCTGACTGATTTTGAATACTGAGCCAATAAATTCAATTTTCTTAAAGGACAAGTCAGAACACAGACATCAATCATCCACTAATGATTCAAGGCCTAGCTTCCACTTAAAATATTACATTTTATGAATTGCATTTTCAAACTGGTGCCAAATACTGACAAGCTGTCACTTGCCTATATCCTTGACTTAGCTTTTCTGTGATTTATCTCTACATACTGTTCAAATGGATATTTCAAACAAAAATTAATGATAAACATAGTCACTCGGAGCTAGACTGCAAAAGCAAATAGAAAAGCCATATTTAATGGGAAATGTCCATTATTTGCTGTCAACTGTATCAAAGGAAGATAGTGTCACAAGCACATGGTGCAATAATAGGTGATGCCATATTGCACTTGTGCTGAAACAGACAAAAAGTAATTCCTCTGGAAGAAACAAAGGTATCTGCACTTAAAAGCTGCAGGGATATATTCCTGTGAATTTCTAAAACTATGACACTGCACTTCACATCTGTAAATAATCCTCTCTTGCATAGCAACACAATGACATTACATAGTATTTTCTTTGTGATTTAAATACATAATTGCAAAATAAATACCATTCTGCATCCTATTTATTGATGCAGCTCAACAGATAATTATCTCTCTCAATAGAAATGTTGATTAAATGCTATTTTCATAGCATATGCTTTGGTGATATTTATCAGAAACCAAAAGTGGATACAGATTACAAAGTAAAAGCTATGCGGGTTTATTTGTCTCTGCCATTTTAAAGTATACTTTTTATTGTTAAGATACAATAAATATTCCCTATACCATGTGTCATCAATGCTCAGTCTGGTGTCATTTAATTCCTTAAATCCCCCCCCAATGAGTTTCTGTGTGTTTGTTTTCTTATAAGATTGCAGTGCAGTTATGTGCAACTACTGTATAAGCTCTAGCAGTATTTGACTGTCTCCAAGGTGGTATGACTGTGGAGCTTTTATGTTTAAGTATGAGGCATGTGTACGCAGGGTGAAGTCCTTCCCATAAGATAAATACTGTGTTTTAGTTATGAAGTTCAAATTTATAGGTAGTTATGCATTTGACTGAACAAATTAACTATTCATCGAGTTTGGAAATGATCTGGCATAAAGGAATGCTGCAGGACTCCTAAAAATCACTTAATAAGCCCAACTTTTAGAACCAAAAGTAAAATGTATCGAAGGTGCAGGTTTCTGAAGTTCTACCAAAATACTTAAATGGACAAACCTGAAGGACGAAAATCAGAATAGAAAAGATGTAGCCTGGGGGTACTTATTTATTTTAGGAATAAGAAACATCTAAAGCAGATTAACTATAAAAACTATGTTGCTTTTGAAAAAAAAAAGATTGAATGACTCGGTCTTTTGTGTAGTTTTACAGGATAAAGTATGTTTCCAGATGTTATCATTTCAAATACTGTCATAGGATAGAGAAAGTATATGATTTCCTAGGAATAATTTGCTTGCTTGCAGTAGAGTATTACACTTAATGTAACATGCACAACAATAAATAAAAAATAAAAATAATGAACCTATAGTTTTGTTGTTTGTTGATCTAGTTACCCATCCAAACATTTTGTAAGTTATTGCTGTAGGTTAAAATGATAGCAGATTAAAAAAGGCTGTCTAAACTTCTGTACCATGTATCAATAATCCATTTGTCATCCTGTGGGATTTTTAGTTATTACCAAGCAATCCGTGTGTCATAAAATCTCCAGTACATCATGGATATGCACAAGTATCTCATCTTAATGGGCCACGTCTGGTACACCTTACATAGTGCACTACAGGTTTCATCCTCTCTAGGTGTTCGAACTACCAGAACTGACTGAAGATAATATACTAGAGCAACATGTGCACTGAAAGATCCAGTTGTATTGCAGAGCTCCTCACTCCATCAATAAAAATTAGCCCAGGTAACGTATGAAGGGGTATCATTTTGACCATTTATCCTTTCAGTCACTTACTGTCACTGACTAAAGCTCAGAAACATATGTCAGGATGGAAACACAGACAGATGGGAAAATAGATAAGTTTATTATATGGCTCATCTATCACTGCTTGGTAGAATGCCTGTATTACTGCTGCCAATGTATCCTACACTGTTCAAACAGCCAAACCCATCTCTCTTCACTTGTGAATAAGACTAAAGTAAACAAACAAACAGATAAATAAGTTAATAAATAACCTTCTACATTAGGTGTTCTATTTCTCCCTCTCCCCTGCAGTGTATAAAACCACTGATATCCAGAATGGAACCTTGACCTGTGATCAGGAGGTACAGATTTTCATTGAAGAATGACGTATTTGGCAACAAACCACTCTATCCAGAGGTGGCAGCCATTTGAGACTATTTGTGATAACAAGGAAGCCTCCTGTCTGCAAATTGGAAACCCACCAAACCACAGCTCTGCCTTGATATCATCACTGTGAAAACCATGAAAAAAAAGATGATGCAGACTTGATAGATTCCTGTGCCCACACGACTCTTGATCCTTTAACACACTGACTGCATACACGAAGCTGCAGTGGCCCTGTCTCCCTATATTACTGGAGCATTTTGCACAGAACATTCAGGGGTGTGGAGCTATGTGCTTTCATCATCACCATAAAGGTATACATACAGTATTACTAGACTTGACCCCAGAATAACTATACAATGGCAAACCTGGATATGAACTAAGACTGTAAGTTTATTCTAAATACAGAATTTATTTTCACAACTGTGAATTTTTACCATAAAGTGGTAAAAAAAGTTTTCCGAAAATACCTTTATGACTATTCTTATTTTTTACTTAAACATTGAATAGTCCAAAATTTGAATACACTGTAAAACAATGCCATAAACAACAAAATTCAAATCAATTCAATTGTTTGAATTATTTACCATTGTTTATTTGATGCTATTTTTCAATGAATTTTAAAAAGATTATTGTCATCTATTTCTGTATCTATATGTGTATCTGTATAGATATAGATAATCAGATAAGTGGAGCAGTTAACAGGGCCTTTTTAGTCACTGCCTAGGCCCAATGGAATCTGCACAAAATGCAGAATCACAAAAAAGTAATATATTGGGTACACAATCAACAACAAACAAATACATTAAACACTATTACAGATATACAGCAAAACAATCCGTCAAGAGGAGATACAGTGGTAAAATGTATGCAAATAGATGCATAAAAATACATATCACCACTATAACTCAACAAACATTTAATGGCAGGTGGATAAAACCAAAATAAAATCCATAGATAATCGCAGAAGTCAAAACTGGTAAGCACTTTCACTGAACAATGTCATCTTCTTCAGACTATATACAGTATTTGCTTAAGTTCAAAGGTAAATACAAATCATACCATCATCATCCAATGAACAGCCTCCTTTCACTGTTCAGGTATTTAATTGATGTTCAATTATTCACGTAAGCAACCCTCTCCCCTTTAAGGGCTGGCCTTAAGGAAACCTTCCCATTCAATCCCTTATATCTATCAGCCTGCAGTTGTAAAATCCAGTAAATTTCTCTTGTTTCTGTCTTATTAGAAATATCACCCATCCTTAAATCTTCATGGATGATTTCATCAACCATAAAACAAAAACTATGTCCTTTATCTGTCTCAATAACATGTATAGCCAGGGGATTCTTCACATCTCCTTATTTAATGCACCTTATATGCTCCCTCATCCTCTCCAACAAAGTCCTGTTGGTTTTAGCAAAATAAAATTCTGGCAGATAATACATTGCACTAAATATATTAGATTTTTTTGTGCTGCAAACAGCTAAAACATTACATTTTAGACTTTACTTCTTATAGGATGTATAAAACTTGCATTGGTGTTAACATAACCCCAACATTTACATTCACCACATGGAAAGGTTCCTTTCCTGGTATTGCTATGATGACTATTAGCACTACCATAACATAATAAGTGCTTCAAATATTTTTTATTTTTAAAATTAAAGCTAGGTGCTGTCCCTACTAACTATGTTATATCACTACCTACCTTCAATATGTGTCAATTATGTTTTACAATATCAGAAATGTAAGAGACATTACTAGATTAAAACAAACACATAGGAATGCCTCTTTGTTGAGTAACATCATTCAACTTCTCTTTCCTTTCTCTAGAATGCTCTGAGACATGTATTTTCTTGGCCACATACCATCTTTAAGCCATCTAGGAATGAAGTGAATCCTGAAACAGCCATTGGTGATTGGCTCATAATTTCAATACAATCAGGTTCCAGTAAAACACAAACTCCAGCTGACAACACACTTACCACGTTATGTGCCACAGCTATGTCTAGAACTGAACATAGGGAGGTGGATGTACACCCAAAAACCATTAAAAACAACTTGTCACTGTTTTTTTTTTTTTCTGCACTCCCATTACCCATAAGAAAAAGGGATATGGGAGAATGGAATCTTTCTACAAGTAGGGGTCAAAGGAAGAGGAAGAACTCACAGGAAAAACACCTGAACAGATCAATCTAGCTGATATGGGAGAAAGGACCTACAAACTAGTCCATAATACTTCCACCAGAACATTGAATGAATGTGAGTTATCAGTCCTATAGAAAGGACTATCATTTGTGCCAGCTAGTGAAGTTGATTTAGGGCAAACCATGCTTGATATAAAACTATTTGCACACAAGTTACAGTTAATGACAATGTTTTCAGGTGAGCAACTTGACAATAACTTTAAGAAACCCAGCAATTTTTAGTCCAGTATTAAATGCAATGCTGGGAGTGTTTTGTAATGCCTGTGAGTGAGACTTGGAGCAGTAAGTAATTTAAAGCTCCCAGGCAGAAAAGATTTAATTTGAATGCTGCTGAATGTAAGGCTTTGAAAATGTTACGTGATGATGAACATAATTTTATTTGACCCACAGATAAAGGTGGAGCATTAGTTATTATGGACACTACTTTATATAAGACTGCAAGTTTAAATGCTCTCAGTGGTGGATGTGTCTATGAATGTGTTGGTCTTATCTTTTTATGAGAGTTTATTAGAAGTGTTGGTACTACTTTATTAGATTGTTTACTTACTGGTAATATTTCAGAGAAATTATTTAAGTATTTGATGACTGAAAAGCCTGTTGTTCCTTTTTTCCATGGTCTACTCAAAATACATGAGGACCAGTTTAACTCCCCTGTTCAGACCAATTGTATTGGGATGGGGGTGGCTCACTGAGCATTGTCTATTTATGTGGAAAAGCATTTAAGACCTGTGGTAAGTGAAGTTAATAATGTGTTGGCAGACACCAAACAGTTTCTAACAGATTTATTTTGAAATTATGAATCAGAACCTATTGCAAGCACAGATTTATTTATAACCTTGGATATTTGCTCACTTCTTACATTTATTCCAAATCAAGCGGGATTAGAACTGATAAAAAGATTCTCAGTAACAAACAGTGGTTATGATTTAAAATGGACAGGTTTATTATGTCTTTTTTGAGATCGTACTAGAGAATAATATATTTTCATTTGATAAGTATTGTAGGCAATGTGCAGGGGTGGCCATGGGCAGATCATGTGCCAACAGTTCTGCAAACAGCATACTAGCACAATGGGAAAGTGAGTGTGCCCTTAACAATAACAGATTTACACCTTTGATCAAGTTCTACTGGGTATTCATGAATGACATGTTCCTACTGTGGTGAGGTAGTGAGTATGAATTTAAAGAATTTTTAGAGTACTTACGTGAAACCACAACATTTTTAAAGTTTTCATTTGATATTTCTTTGAATAAGGTGAGCTTTTTAGATGTTAAGTTAGAGAGAGGTGAGTTGAATCAGATTGTTACGACAAGTTATAGGAAAGATACACATAGTAATCATATTTTGCATAGGAAAAGCTCCCATCCCCAATATGTTTATAGAAATATTCTAAAGGGACAAGGCATGAGAGTCTCTAGACTGAACAATAATGAAGCTAAATTTATGGAAGAGCTCCCAGTAATGAAAAATTAGCTTAGAGATAGAGGGTATGGAGACAAAGAAATTAATACTGAGTTGGGAGAACTATGGTGAGATGTAGCCAAACATTATTTTTCAGAGAATTTTAGAGGAAAGAAAGAGAAGTTAAATTATGTTATTCAGCAAAGATTTATTCCTCTGTGTTTGTTTTATTCTAATCATGTGTCTTCCATTTCTGATATTATAAAATGTAACTGGCATATATTATAGGTAGACAGTGATGTAAGAGATTTAGGAGGGACAGTACCTACCTTTACTTTTAAAAATAAAAAAAATCTTTGAAGCACTTATTATATTATGGTAGTGCTAATAGTCACCATAACAATAGCAGGAAAAGGGCCTTCCCATGTGGTGAATGTAAGTTTTGTAGTTATGTTAACATCAATGTACGTTTTATACATCCTACAACAAGTAAAGTCTATGCATTTAATGTTTCAGATGATTGCAACACGATAATCTAATCTATTTAACACACTGTGTTATCTGTCAAAGTTTTTATGTTGGTAAAACCAACAGGACTTGTTGGTGAGGATGAGGGAGCATATAAAGTGTATTAAACAGGGGGATGTGAAGAATCCCCTGGCTAAACATGTTATTAAGACAGGTAAAGGACATAGTTTTTTGGTTGTTGAAATCATCCAGGAAGATTTAAGGATGGGCGATATTTCTAATAAGACAGAAACTAGAGAAGTGCATTGAATTTTGCAATTGCAGGCTGATAAGTATAAGGTATTGAATGGGAAGGTTTCCTTAAAACCAGCTCTTAAAGGGAGAGGGTTGCTTAGGTGATTGATTAATCATCAATTAAATAAATGAACAGGTGATGTGAAAGGATGCTGTTCTTTGGAGGATTTGATGGTATTATTTGAATTGACCTATGAACTTGTGCAAGCATTGTATATGGTCTGAAGAAGCTGACAGTGTTCAGTGAAAGCTCTTACCAGTTTTGACTTTTGTGATTATCTTTGGATTTTATTGTGGTTTTATCTGCCTGCCATTAAACATTCGTTGAGTTACATTGGTATTATTTAGTATTACAGATATATTATACAGAAATTACAAGGTGACTACAATGACATTAGATGAGAAAAGCAGCTAGATAAAAAATACAACATTCTAGATGAAGTGGTTTCATTGAGTAAGGGTATAGATTCATGTCACTAATGTTATGGAATCAGTGAAAACCGTGACTTAGGAATAGAAATTGTCTATACATTGTCATTTTATCATGATCAGGAAGCTTTGAGAGTAGACTTGAAGTTTGGTTTTAAAGTCAAATTGCAATTCCCTGCTTTCTTACTTCAATTGGCAAATGGTTCCATACAAGGGGTACATTTTAAGAGGTCTCTTTGCCCATTGCTGTTTTTTTTTTAATTAAGGTCCGTTATGATAAGTTTCCTTTTTAATGATGGCAAATTCCTTGGTGGCCTAATTTCAAAAACAGAGTTTAGGTAAAGAGTTGAACTATTATTTATCTGAAACCAACTGAAATGTTTCAGGAGGTAGCAGTGGCATGTCCTGGCATCTGCAAGCAAGGCAAATCTGCATATTTTATTTTTGGTAAACTGTATTTATCAAGTTAATAAGGGGATTATGCTCTGGACCATGCATGGAGTCAGATGTAATTGATAAGCGATGCAGGAGAGCAGGTCATATAATTCCTTTTATTGTTCTGTTTCTTTTCTCCGCAATATTCCAAGCAATGGAATCCATGCAATGATGACATATATGCCCTAACTAACCAGCAAAATGCCATTGCAATCCAGAGGATTAACTTGCATATCTCTTGCTGAAAGGCATGTGAACACCCACATAGTGGATACTCTGAGTCACATGTCCGCCAAACCCAAATCCAAGACTGTTTCAGGTGGCAGGAAACAAAGGCTGAAATATATGCTGCTCATTAATTCCCATCTCCTATGACCTCATTACTACAAGATGTTCAAAGGGAGATTAAGCAATTGAGGATCATCAGTTAAAAAATGAAAACAGAAGTCTTTAGCCATAAGTCACATAAAGGAGAAACAGCATAAAGACCTTATGGAGCATGGAATTCTTAACATCCATACACATTAGATAGAAGAGGTGGTAATGAAACATCATTATCAACACTTGTTTTACCATTTTTCCATTTAAGGTCAGGGTGTCACATCAACTGTCATCATTTCTCTCTTAATTTATTGCCAACCTCCAACTTTCTTCAACAGTCATGCCTGGCTGTCACAGGTCTTCTTACACAACCCATCTGTTTGATGGACGCCCTTGCATCCTCTTGCCTTCTCCCTGTCTGTTTCAAATCATCTTCAGCAGATTAGCTTTTGCTTTCCTGCATGTGTTCCTGAACCACCATAATCTGTTCTTTTTCATCTTTTCTACAAGTGGAGTTATTTTGGCTTCTGCTGTGATGTCTTCATTTCATAGAAGAAAAAATATATCATTCTGGAATTAAAACTTGATGATATGGAGAATTGCCCTTGACTAAACATCTTACAGATAATAGGGCTGCCTGAACAAATGGAAGTGTAGAATCCAGTGGCATACATAAGCACTGAAATGACAAAATCCGCTGCAAAGGCAACAACTGGTAGCAACTGAAACGTTCCACACTATCCTAATGAGATCAATGTCCAGCCTCCTTAGGCACGTCATTCTATGATGCCTGAACTATCAGGATAGGGGTAAGATATTAATGGTGTAGTGGTGCAGCGGTTAGCATTGTCACCTCACAGCAAGAGATGATCTGGTTAGATTCTTGGCTGGGGTGCCTTTTGTGTGGAGTCTGCATGTCCTCCCTGTGTTTGCATGGGTTTTCTCTGCATGCTCTGGTTTCCTCCCACATTCTGAAGACATGTCTGGAGTATTTCTACAAGGCCTCCACTGAAAATGGGCTCTGTTGGAGTCAGACTTTCCTGGTAAACAAATGTTAAATAAAATAAATAAAAAATAAATCCAGAGAAATGGGACACAACTGTTGACTGATGACCCCAGATTGCAGTACTTCCCTATTCCAAGAAAGCAAAGCTCTCCAACCAACATACCAATACAAGGACTCTGGCTTGCCAGAATGGATTGCCGTAGCTCTCCTTTAGAGAGGCAGAAGCATTTATGGACAATTGGCATGGACAGAATTTTTCAAAATTTTCATCTCCCACTTCCTTTATTCTGGGGAACAGTAAAATGAAACTTACACAATCACTCTCTGTCACTGGTTCTTCACATGGGAAAAAGAAAACATAAAATGTAGCCACAAAACAACTCCAAAAGGATTTAAATATGATGAACAGATGCCTCCCTCTAGCTGACCTATCATATGGAGAGGATGCAATAGCAGTGACGGTTGTCACTTCCCACCCTCACAAAGGAATTTGATACTGTTAAGAAAAATGCAGGAAAGGGAGGTCCTGCTCCAGATGCTCACCACATCAGCAGAAGGACTAGTGATTACCTGAGTTGCATCAAATGGATAGCAACCCTTGAACCATCATAAGGACAGGTAAATTATTCTGTTTTCAGTTGTTTGCATCATAGCGACCATTTGTTATTGCAGACAAGATAGTCAGAAACTAATACTGTAAATGGCCTATTGGTTTTTAAGGGACTTCCACTACCTGAGAATTATGTTTGCTTTTATTCTCATTCTGATATCAACCATAGGGATTTCTATAAGCTTTAAATGTATGGAGTAGTATTTACTATTTCCAATTGCGCTACCCTTCTTTCTGATTGATTTGACACTTTTATGAGCAGGACAAGATATGAACTTACAGGGAGACCTAACTAATTCCTGCCATCACTACTGCTCAATATTATCATATATTAATTACTGTGCTTATATATGAGGTCAACCTATCACTGAGGAGGATAGGGTTATGCCCTTGCTAAGTTAGTGCACAACATGCCAGGGAAAGTTGAAAATGGGACTGCCACAGGACGTGTCAGTATGAATTATTAAAATTCAAAGCACTGACAGTCTATGTGGGAGTAGAACTATCTGGCCCATTAAGCTGAGCTACTCAGTGGCCCCTATATGTATTGACTCAGACCCCATCTTCTTTCATTGCCTGGACAGAATGATATGATCGTGGCATTTATCAGTGAGGTACAAAGTGATTATTATTACACTTCTGTGCACTTTCACTAAGTTCATTTTTTTTCATAAATAGCTTTGTTTGTTCTGTGATTTTCTCCATATGTACTCTTCTCTAGTCATATTGCGGGGTCATAATTTATATCTAGGTTCGCAGGTTACAGATTTATTACATGAAATGTTGGTCCATTGAATCCTAGGATAAAACCAGCAAGTAATTCAAAAACTTCACTATCTACAGGGCCATGTGACTTTCCTCCAAGAAACAAAACTTAAGAGATCTAGGACAGCCCAAGGTGTGCAGTTATGGCAAGGATAGTTTGTTACAGAAAGCAATAGACAAGGAAGGACCCAAAAGAGTATTAATACTAATCAGGCAGACATTGGTTTGGAGTTGTATAGAATCTAGATTTGATAAAGGAAAGACAGGTGATGATAAAGGTCTACTCTCTCCAAGGTCCACTTGTTCATGGTACATTCTATGGACCCATGAGGAAAACATTACATCTTTTGGACTTTCACATGACATATGTGGAGCTAGGGGCTGTCATACTCCCATGCTTCTAGACAGGGATTTCAACATTTTTTTAGATAATACCAAGGACTGGCTTCCCACAGGAAAACTAGACTAGAGAGACATGCTCAGGTTATTAGAGGATGGATGAAAGAGTACAATTTGGTGAGTATTTGCAGGGGTCTATACCCAATAAGCTTACTATTCTAAACTTTTCTTTGCTGCCCAAATTGGAGAGGAAAGTAGTTTGGATTTCTTTCTGATTTGCCAGTACTATGCAGACAGAGTGGAATATGTTAGTTTTGTACCGAAAGCTATGCCAGACCAAAGTATGGCTCTGTGAGAGAATGAAGCATATGCTTGGCCCCAACTAATCTGAAGACCTTGTCGGACCCCTTGCTCTTTAAGAACCAGGAAACCATACAGTCTCTAGGGTTCCAGACTACCTCACACAGGCAACAACTATGGCTATCTAAAGGCACAGTTTGTCACAAATGGAGGAATTTAAATGCACTATCATCAGGAAGACCTATCACTCTGCAGAAAGGGATAATATACCAACATGAACTAAGCTCAGTCTGGTTATGGGCACACTAGAATCACTGTTGCAGCAGTACATAGGATCATAGGATCATAGGAGGTTTCTAGGCTATTAGCCCTAAGGCCTCTACAGGCCTAGCCATGTTATACCCTTGACTCCTTATGGACCAAGATATATAGTCTGTTTGCATGCAAATCTAAGATCAACACCTGCTTCCCCTGTCTAAGAGAGACATAGGTGAAACCCCCAGTGTAAATTTATGGTTTCCAATCCAAATGTCCAGGTCACACTTAAATAGGGTCATTGAGGAGCTCTGTTTTACATTAATTGGGAGTTTGTTCCAGAGGAGTGGCAACCTCTGGATGACATATCTGTCTCTCCATCATGTTGTGTTAATATTGCAGGCTAGGTTAAGATCCCTAGAGTGAGTGAATCTTGTCTCACTGGATTTCTGGATGTGCAGCAGCTTTATCAAGGCAGGATCTGAGACTGCTCTGTAGACCAGACACAAGTCTCCTCTAAGCAGTCTATCCAATACTGAGTAAAGTGATAGGACCTTCAATCTGTCCATGGAGGTGATGTGTTGCAGGCCCTGAATTTTCTTAGTGAGAATCCCCTGAGGTCTCTCCATATGTTGCTGATGTCTGGTAAGGTACATACAGAAGGGAGTACTGTACACTATTATTGGTCTGATGAGAGCTGAGTACAGGGGAGTTATAACCTCCTTAGTTTTGGATGCTATACCCTTGCTTATGAGGTGTGCAAAGCAGAAGGCCTTCCTTACTACTGTGGACACCTGATGATCAAAATTAAGGCTGCTATCAACTTACATTCCTAAATCTGTTACCATTGGGTTTAAACTTAAGGAGCAATTATTAATGGTGTAATTAGCAGAGATTTCTCTTTTGCCAAAGGGGATGATAATGCATTTTTTTTTTTGCATTTAGCTTAAGTTCATGGCTTTGACACCAGTCATTTCTCTATGTAGGCCCATTTTGTAGTATGTTGACATCTTTAGGGGATTCGATGATTGCACCCAGTTTGCATTCATCAGCAAACTTGGTAAGCC
The DNA here is from genome assembly GCF_019279795.1 of Protopterus annectens. Classification (NCBI taxonomy): domain Eukaryota; kingdom Metazoa; phylum Chordata; order Ceratodontiformes; family Protopteridae; genus Protopterus; species Protopterus annectens. Next base: position 1,481,587,014 of record NC_056737.1, read on the forward strand.
ATAGGCCATCTATTTTTGCCTGCACTTCTGAAAAATAGATATCAAACAGTAGGGGGCCTAGCACAGATCCTTGTCAAATACCACTAGTAAAAGATCTGCTAGTAGAAATGATATGCCCACTTTTGACTGTATGTGTTCTGTTTATGAGACAGTTGGCAACCCACCTAGTGAAATAACAGTTAATCTCCAGCTGGGTGAGTTTCTCAATAATGCTTGAATAAGAGATTGTGTCAAAGACCTTGGGTTGATTGAGATAGACAGTGTGAACAGTTTTGTCTTCATCCAGGGCCTTGGTGAAATTCTTGAAGAAGTCCACCAGGTTTAGTCGGCAAGATCTGCCCTTAAGAAAGCCAAACTGGGTCAGGTTAAGAGTCTGAAGGTCACCTATATCCTTGTTGATGAGGTCCATGATGATTCTCTCCATGGCCTTGCAGATAAGGCTGGTTAGGCTTATGGGTCTATAGTTCCTGGGATCAGTTGAGGGACCCCTTTTCTGCAAGGGGGTGATGGTTGCTGTTTTCCACTCAGCTGAGACAAAACAAGTTCTTAGACTGAGACTGAAGATCTTGCTCAGCAGTTCCGCTAACTCCCATTTTAGACCATTTAATAACCAGCCTGGTATGTTGTCTGGTCCCACAGAGGCTGTGCTTTTGGTCTTGGACAGTGTTGCTATGACCTGCTCTGTGGAGATACTAGGCAAAGGACTGGTGACAGGTATGCGATGGGGTATGAGCAGTGGGGACAGGGGGGTGTGAAGTGTTCACCAAACCTGTCTGCTAGTAGGTTGGTGATGTTCTCAGGTTCACTATAAGAGGCACCATCCACATCTATTTCAGCAAAAAGCTGTGCCTTCCCTTTTAGATGTCAGATGTAGCAAAATAGTGTGTTGTGATTTTCCTTAACTAGGGACATAGAATTTAACTGCAGGAATGGAACACTCAGGAGGTACATTATGACTGATAAAAGAAACTAAGGGAATAAAGTACACACTACATCATCAAAAATGGGAAAATTCAAGGTTTTGTCAGTGTAGTAGCTATGCTGTGGCAAGATGGGCAACTGACCTGGGGGCAAACTGTTGAGTGGGTGTGAGTGGCTATCCATCATCCTAACTGTTCTTCAATACAATACTGTATTTTAAAAGCTGGTGTTCCATTTGCAGTCATAACCTGAGCACTGTAGTATTCCGTGTTTGGTATAAACTGTAGCAATGTAGAAAGCAGTTTGTTACAGTTTTAAAGTAAAAAAAAAAGAAAAAAAAGTAACTAAAACTTGAGTGCTGTAGTGCTCCATGCATGTAGGGTATAAACTGTGCCAAGTGTCTGCAAAAATTGTAACAAGCAGTTTGCTACAGTTTCAAAGTAAAAAAAAATAAATTTTTTTTTAACTAAAATCTTGAGCATTGTAGTGCTCTGTGTAGGCAGGGTATAAACTGTGACAACCATGCACTACATTTGTAGCAAGCCTTTTGCTACACTTTAAAAGAAGAAATAATTAATTTTCTTAATAAAATGAGATGAGGGTAGGTAGGGGGCAAGGCACAGAATCAGGACGTGAAAGGTTAGGGCAAGAGAGTGGGAGTGTGTGTTGTGCATTTGGCCACCTGGTTGGTGTGCCACTAGAAAGAATCGGACTTTTTTTCTTTTGTTATTGCTCTTCACTTGATGAGGGTGGAGGTGGACACGTTTGGGTGTATTCACTCTGGGTCCTGCAAGTTTTCAAAAGTCCTTCCCCCCCCCCATTTGATTTGAAAAGCTGAGGGGTGGGGTGCTTCTACATAGGACGGGCACAAGGCGATGGGTGAACCAGCTACACTGCTGGCTTTTTATTAAGCAAAGCAAATTATATCACCAAAGCTGCTAGCACAGTGCCTTAATGAAGGTAAACAATTTACAATAAATTCAAATGTGAAAGGATCATCAGTCTTTCTGCCGAATTAATTAATCATACAATGGGATCCTTTCTGGCTGGAATATACCTTCCTCTATCAAGCTTCTTATGTGATGCATGGGATACCTTTAGAAATAAAATAATCAGGGTCTCATTGCATGAAACAGGGAAGGCATCATTGATACATACAGTGAATTGAACTGATAGAGGTTAAACAAGCCATAATGACCCTGAATCAGGAAAAACCAAATGGTCTAGATGGCCTATCCACAGAATTATATATAAAAAAGAATAGACTAGCACCATTGCTCCTTGATCTATTTTTGGGAAGTCTTCACAATGACATTTTACCTACTGAGGCAAGAATTGCTAATATAGTTTTCTTCATGAAAGAGAAATAAGACTCCCTCCAGCCCACAAACTTATAAGCTCATATTCTTAATGCCAGTAGAAATGAAAATCCTAGCAAATGTCATAGCTCTTAGACTACAGAAGTATACTCCTGAACATGTTCAATTTTCCCAATAGAGTTTTACACCTGACAGGCAGGAACAATATTCAACAACTTAACCAGTACACTCAGAGACTCATGGCTGGGCTATTTATAGACTTCAACAAGGAGTTTGATTCCATAAAAAGGGACTTCATCTGGCAAGGTTATTACTAATAAAATGATACTAGAACCAATTGAGCTATTCAGAAGTACTAGACAAGGTCGGCCTCTCTCTCCTCTACTGTACACATTAAAATAGAGACCTTAAGTCTATTTCTAAAACAGAATTGTACTACGGGGTGCCCAGTTTTTAGGTGATCAAAGATTCTCTCAATTTTTGGTTTGCAGATGACCATGTGCTATTTCTCAGAGATCCGCAGGCCCACTTACCTGAGGTGTTAATGACCTTACAAAAAATTTGCGTCAGTCTCTGGGGACCTGGCAAATCTTGAAAAAAAAAAGACAACATGCTTGCTACCAAACCAAAAGTGTATGGCTCTTAAAGGGAACATTCTGGGAACGAGTCTTCACTGGAGGAACACCATCACCAACTTAGGGATCAAATTGTCTTGTACTCACATCTCCGTTACCACAGATAATCTCACTTCTCTTCTTGACTCTTGTCAAAGGAAAATACATCCTTTGGGGAATGTGAACCTATCATTAATTGCCACAATATTGGCCATATATGTTTCTAGAACCCAAATACAGTATCCTTGTGAGCTGTATTCTGAAGTTACATAGCTATCATTTAAATGTCAAACTCAATAAGGCCTTTTTCAATTATATCTGAAACAATAAACAGCCTACCTCGATCTAGCTAAGGCCTTTGATACCATTCCCTACTCAGAAATTATTAATAAACTCACCAAACTAGGCATCAACCCCCATATCACTAGGTGGGCTGCAAACTGGCTCACAGATAGAGCTCACAGTGTGAAAGTAGCAGACTCCAAGTCCGACTTCCGACCCGTCATGAGTGGAGTCCCACAGGGATCAGTCCTGGTCCTCTCCTGTTGGGCACCTACTTCTCAGAAGTCTAGGCCAACACAGAGGGGTTCTGGCTGACCAGGTTCACAGATGACTGCAAGCTGGGAGCCATTATTAACTCCCCAAGTGATGTAGACATCCTACAGAAAGGCCTCAGTGAGACCAATAACTGGTGTCAGAACCATGGCTTTAAGCTTAATGCCAAAAACTGCGCCATCATCCCCTTTGGGAAAAATTCAGTTCCCACTAATTACCACATCGATAGGAGCCCTCTGAACACTGAAGGCATTATAAGAGATCTGGGGACACAGGTTGACAGCAACCTCTCCTTCGACCACCACATTGCCACTGTGGTCAGAAAGTCCTTCAATGTGGCACATCTCATTACCAAGGGTTTTGCATCCAGGAAGAAAGAGGACATCATCTCTCCCTACTCTTCCCTCATTGGGCCAATCATTGAGTATAATGCCCCATTTGGCATGTACCTCATTAGACACATGCAACAGCTGGAAAGGCCACAAAAGTACCTCACAAAGAGGATCCTGGGCCTTAAACACATGTCCTGCACAGACAGACTCAAAAAAAAACTCCAGCTATTCTCTGACTCATATTGTCTACTAAGAGGCAATCTCTGCTTGACTTACAAAAACATGTCTGACCCAGCTCTGTTAGAAATGCTACATCTAAAGAAATCCAAATCTGTCCACACCACATGCTTGAGAGACCTCAACCTTATTACCACAATCAACAGAACATGCTGGAGGGACAGGTTCATAACCAAGAGACTGCCCATGCTCTGTAATAGACTTCCCATAAATGTCAAGCAGAGCACCTCACTGGCCCTCTTCAAGAGAAATTTTGATGAGTGGATGGGAAATCGAAAGCTCACCCTGGGGATCACTGGTATGGCTCTACTTGATAGAGGCACTGGGAACTAATGTCAGGTGGCATGATGCCAGGGCACTTCTGTGGGCTAGGCTTGTAAAGGCTCCAGGGCCATTAGCCTAGTACACACCTATGAAACTATGAACCTATAATAAACATCCTAAACTGGACAGGAAATAGGTCAAGACTTCAATGAAATGAGGCAGTTTGGAACATCCTAACACAGGTAAATATGAACTAGTCGCAGACCTGACACACTATGTAACAGCCAGATGCACACAGAAACCTATCACTATTCTGATAGAATTACATCTGGTCTCTGCCCAGGAAAAGCAATTGAAACATGAAGAGAAGGAGCGCATGTCATCCTGGGGTTGGGAGGATGACATGTGGCAGTATCTAGTGAAAACCAAATGCACATTTAATAGTATCTTGCTATAAATTAGGATCTTGGTAAATTCCAGAATAATGATCGACAAAAAAAAAAAAAAAAAAAAAAAAACAAGTATGGAAGAATTGGACTGTGTTATTATTTACTGGTGTAGCTTTTGGCTCAGAGGTGCTTTGCACCTTTAGATTGTATAGAACTTAGGGCATGTCACTGGTGGCAAGATATCCTCTGGTGGCAATACATCCAAATGACCACACTAAGCAAACTGGCTAATAAGCAGAATAATGTTTTGACTTTGGCATTTGAGTAGAAAAACTCTCCATGTCATGCTCAGAATAACACATAGGTGAGAACATATAATCTAATAGAAAAGTATGGACAGGAGGCCTTTGACAGAGTTACACCAAAGTAGATTGAACTATAGCAGAAACAAACAGGACTCAGGAATGGCATTTTATCATCCCTGTAACCAAGAAGCTCCTTCCACGCAACACATTAAACTTATTACATTTTAAAAAGCATATTTCTGATATGAAACAACTCAAGGACTACACAGATGGAATTTAGTGAATGGTAAGTGTTGACAATTTAGTGAAGGGAAGCTGATTATATGTATCCCTATTGCATCATGGGAAAGTTAATAGGATTTGGGAAGGTCCATGATGGGCTTGTTGAGCAATGGGAAAGCCAATTCCCCCAGAAGATGTAAGCTTTTAGGTTTTGGGGAAATCCTTGAGAATATACCATCTCTTACCCTCATAATTAAAATGATTACTGCAGTACAGCTCTCAACTTCTGCAAACATTTTCAAAGACTAGAAATTATTTAATAATAACTTTAGATCAGATCTGCACAGCTATAGCACAGACTTTGTAAGGCATCATGGAAGTATCCTGATATTCAATTACTGAATACTCTTTGGAGTGTCTTTCCTTTTGCTTGGGATAGTTACAAATGAAACTATCATAAAGCACTAGACATAGTGCTACTAGATATACTTTGATAGTGCAGTGATAGCATTGTCACCTCACAACAAGCAGTTCTCCAGTTCAATTCCCAACTGGAGTGCCTTCTGTGTGGAGTCTGCATATCATCCCTGTGTTTATGTGCGTTTCCTCTGGGTGCTCTAGTTTCCTCCCCCATTACAAAGACCTATGTCTGGAGTATTTCTCCCTGGCTCTCTACTGAAATCGGTTTTGTTCCAAGTCAGACTTTCCTGGTTAACAAATGTTAAATAAATATTGTTAAAGAACTGTTTGTTTTTATCTGTTTTTCAAGTTACACGAAAACCCTTTTGTTGTGTATATTTGTACTTCAGTTTAATGATTTTCAAAATGGCATGCATCTAACAACATAGCTCATATGTTTTTTATATATATATATATATATATATATATATATATATATATATATATATATATATATATATACAGAGAGAGAGAGAGACACACACAAACACACGCACACATATATATGGGACCTCTTTAAAATATCGAAGTTTCAGAGCATCTACCTGTATTTGATCAAGACCATATGATCGATGTTCCAAAATGTCAAACTGTTTGTTCTGAGATCGCTGTAGAGTGGGGATCAGGGAATTTGCCTTTTCTCTACAGTAATGTTCTTTCTGAGTCATTATATATAAAATTAACAAGGGGTTTGTGGGTGCAGGAAACCACAGTTTTGTACAATTATGTTGTTTCTGACATTCCATAACTTGCTCATATGGTCCTGACCATATGTGGCTTGGCTTCTAAAATGATGAAATAATATGGACCTCAAGACAGATAGATGGATATAGATATAGATGTACAATATATATACATTGATATGCATATCATGATGGTAATATCTATAATCACATAATCAGGCTCGTCACTTTATGACTGACTGAGAGTATTTTCACCTCATGATATATGTGATTTATAACAGAAAAACATTCACCAGACTGAAATGTAACACACTTTATGCAGCGTGCTACAGCTATGATGAAAAGGAGCAGTTATTCAGCAGAGAATGTAGATGCATAATTCATGCATATTTTTAAAAATCAAAAATTGAAAATACAGCACTATATTATTTTAGTTATATATGCAGTGTAATATAAAACCTAAAATTATGAAATTTACCATTTAAAAATATATTCTTGTCACATTTAGCACGCACTGCAGAGCTGAAACCATTCTGAAAAAAAGAGAATGAAGAAGCAGAAGGTCTACAGCTGTTAACTGAAAAATTACATGAATAGGATTCATTACAAGCTTTTAAAGCTAAAGCATCAGACTTATTTAATACAAATTATATAATTACTGTAACATATAAACACAACAGTTAAGCTGTTCATAATGGGCTGTTATGTGAATTCCTAATAATAACATATTGATTATTATTATTATTATTATTATGATTAATTAAACATTTGTTAATTTAAATATGGACTTGTAACCCCATACATTATGATACTTGTAAATATAGATCAAAAGATTTGTTTTTGTAAGTTTCCACAAATCCAGATTTGACTTGACACAAGAATAACATAAGATAACCAAGAATTTGTTCTCATGTTACCGAATTCCTGATCACAGCAAGTTTTACCTAAAATGATATTGATTCATTTTTTATGGTTGCTGGAATACTGTTTTCCATCTGCATAAACCTGGCCTATGATATTGAACTGAGTGTCGAAACCATTTTACAATCATGGTGTACGTTTGTCAGTAAACTCATGTATGTATCAGTGGATGGCAACTGAACCCCTGACCTCAGGTGTATCTGCTCCAGAATCCCCTATGTCTGCTCTCTCTGCATGTAGTGCAGGTAGTGTCACAGTCTCTGGAGTAGTTGCACTTCATCATGTAGCCCATATAGCTCATTCAATGTGCCTGGATCACTAACCTAAGCATCTGCCGACTGATGCCAGGTATGGCATCCAGGTTGGCAGTGATGACCACCTACAAGACTCTCCCCTGTGGTGGGTGACATCACCTTAGAGGCAGATACTGTCCATTGCAGTGACTCCTGTGTAGCTTTGGTGAGGCTGACATGGAAAGGATATCCAGTAATAAACACAAAAGATGCTGGAATTCAGCCTGCCCCTACATTCTCATCTTGAATATAAGGGATGTGATCTATTTGTGCATTCCAATGTTATAACAGCTGTCAGTGCCGCTGCATCATCAGACATTTATGTGCATGCAGTCATTATCATCAACCTCAGATGACCCACTGATATCAGGCATGTGCTGACCTGTTGTGCCAAACCCTCTGCCACTGGAACCTGTGAAAGTATAGGTTACAGACATGGTAGTGATGGAACATATGCCTCACGTCCACAAGATATGGCACAGTTTCAGGTACATGCTGATTACTTGCATAGTATATGGTGTCACATACGTATTCAGCTTACAGTATTGTCAAACCATTTTTCTTCTTTCAGAATTCTGTGTCCCAGAACTAGTTTTCTCCAGTAACTGAATAGTTTTTCAAGCATCTCCCAAGCTATTTATATAGTTTTGTGAAAGTGCTCTCCCTCCCCATTCTGTGCTTCTTATATAAACCTTCTGATAGCTATATAGCTCTATATATATATATATATATATATATATATATATATATATATATATATATATATAAAATTGGCTCCGAACCTGCTTTACACCTAACTTAAATACAGTGTTAATGTTTTCTACCCTACCTGGTTCCTCCCTTCACCTTCATATCTTTGAATTTCTAAGCACTAATCACATGAAGTATTTGACAAACCTAATAATACAGTCCTTCAAATTTTATACTATAATAGTTGCCTTTCTTGCATGCCAGTTGTATGTGCAATTGTTAATTCCTATCATTTAAAAGTCTGCTCATGTATATTACTGAATTTCTGTTTTAAAAAAAGTTTGTAGTATGTTGGAGCTTTTCTCCTCAGATCTCTGCTGAAAAGGAGTTTTTGAATGAACCCAGTCAGAAAACCTAGTAAACAAAACCAAAATCGAAATAAAATAAGATATACTCTGTTGCAGCTTTTAACTTTTCCAGCCCTGATGTGCTGGCAGAACAGATATTCACATGTGCTCTCCTGAATGATGTGCAGTTAATGATGAATAGAACATTCAAAGACTAAACTGATGAATCTTCTGCAAGCATTTAGGCTGTCATCACCAGCCCAGCTCTCTCATTTAAGCCACCACCAGTTAACTAGTTTCTCTCACCTGCCCTGGACAGGGTTATCAAGAAATCCCCTACCTCTGAAAGACACATCGGTATTGGTGGATCATCTCCTGAAGAGGATCCACCCATATCATTGGCCGGGATTCACTAATCCTCCATGTAAGACTAAGTCTTACATGGAAACTGCAGTATAAGGGTATGATGTCAGCACGTCATGCATATTCATGAGGGTGCGCTGACTCAACTCTAAAGCTTACAGGGAACCTGCACGAGTGCAGGGGGCATGTCAGACTGCCGAGCAGTCCAAATATCCACGCACCTGCAAGTGCCTAAACTGCAAATGTCAAGTGAAATGAGCGAGTACGCTCAAATGTCCACATACCCAAATTACACTCCCCCACATTCTAAATCCCTGTACAAGTTTAGAACGTAAAGGTTTTTTTTTTTTAATTATTCCGGATATAGCTGCCCGTATTTGCGCGTGTATGCACAGGTTTGCCCATTGCTTACTACAGTTAGCAGTGTAGACATCGAAGAGGATAATAAACTATTTATATGCAAATGAAGCCAAATAGCAATAGTGTAGTGGTAGAGCCCTTGCACAAAGAGGAGGCATTCCCGGTTCAAGTCCCGCTACTCCCCTATCTATTTTCTGTCGGAAATGTGTGCATAAATAGAATTCCTGGCATTTACCTTTTAAATCACAGTAAAATGCATTGAATGGCCTATGTGGTAGTGAACGATATTTTATATATATATATATATATATATATATATATATATATATATATATATATATATATATGCAAGTGGAATGGTCATGCATACTGATAAATGCATAAGTAACGTATCTTAAGCAATGTGAAGCACTACTAAGCAAAGTTAACTAGTATTAAGCACAGTTAAGTGCAATTGCTCATAGCTTAGAACTGCTATAACTAGCACAATAGTTTTGCGCGGAGCTGCGCATCGTGCCAACTAGCGCAAATAAAACATGTTCACGAGGAGCTGCACACCGTGCTAAATAGCGCAACGTCGGGCAATCTCGGGCAATGTCAGGCAGTGTAGAGCAACATAGAGCAATGGAGAGCAACGTCGAACAACGTTGGGCAAAGTTGAGCAAAGTCTGCTAAACACAGCCACACCTCCAAGTCGGTCTGGCCAGTAGTAAAATAAAAAGCAATGGCAGGCCTCGAACCTGGGATACTGTGTACTATAATCACAGTACTAAACCACTACACCATGACAGCTTTAAATATGGATGTATTTCCAACACACTCATATATATCAATGGAAGTTTACCCATTGCTAAGCAGGTTTGCTCTTAGCTGAGAATTTTCAAAACCGGCCAATCACAAATAAGTGCGAGAAATGAGGCATATTTAAGCTCCATAGGTGGGAATAATTGCCATAACTAGTTGTAGCTCCCATCTGCAGACAGTATGGCCGGTGTTGGAGAGGGCTCTCGTTTTCGAGCACAACGGTGGGGCATTGACGAGTCAAAAGTAATGGTTTGGCTCCTCGTCCATCATCATGATGCAAGACTCCTGCAAGGCCAGTTTCAGGGCACTGAATACAAAGCGGAAGCCTGGAACCATCTAGCACATGATCTCACCAGTGCCACAGTCGTCCCTCGGACTGGTGATCAGGTCAGACACCACTTCTCAGACCTGAAGAGACGCAAGGAGAACCGACTGAACCAGTGGATAAAGGAGGCCCGTCAAATGGAAAATGCCCCACTACTGAGTATGTAGCCATGGAATGAAGTATGTAAGGAATTGCTATAGTAGTCCATGTTATGGATAGGTATGTTTCAATATCCCTTCATTTACTTTACAGCTGCAGGTGTCCGTGCTGCGAATCAGCAAGCCTTTGCAGATAGGCTGCTAAGGCTGCACCACCAGGCAGGTTAGTAATTATTCTGCATGTGTTGTCATATAAAAGAAGTGAGAGAGCCTGAAAAAGAGTGTTGTAACCCATTAATAAAGGTATAATGAGTGTTGAATAACTTCTCTGTATGTACTGTTATATAAAATAAGTGAGACAGCATGGAAAGCTGTTGTAACCCATTAATAAAGGTATAATATGTCTTGAATAAAAGACGTCTGCATGCACTGATATATCAAATAAATGAGAGAGCCACTAGAAAAGTGTGTAATGTAATAAATAAAGGTATAATTCCTGGAGTGTGTCCGTGTCACTTTCTTCGATATGTTGTTGTACCCTTGCATTATAGAAATAGTACTGTTGTAGTAAGCGCAGTCAACCCACACATGGGTAGGCCCATATAAAGTGGATGAAGGGAGTGCCAGTAGCTGTTAAGCATATATACAGTCCTCAACTGTTGGTTCATGGCCTGCATGTGCAGGTTAATCTGGCACATGAGTAGCTTGTTATTCTGTTCCCCAGAAATGTCAGTGTGCTGCTAGAAATGTAGGGGGCTGTCAATATATACCTGATAATGTCACCTGAACACATACAGACATGTAGATATTTAAATATAAATTAAATATATAAATATGTAGCAGTAACATCTGCATCCAGGACAGTTTGTATGTCAGATACAGGTCAGGTAAATCAAGAACTAGCAAAACCCATTTTACAATTTAACAGACATTGCCCAGTGTAATAATACATGTACGGGATATATAACTGCAGTCAGTAGGAATGTAGTGTAAACTCCAAGTATATATAAGTTGTTAATGGAGGTATCTTTTTACACCCTACTGTATGTGCCTAAACAATGCAATTCCACACCTCAATGGGTATGTCTAATCTCATAACATTTGTTGGGACATATGTCCTATTGGTTTATAAATATCTGCATTTACTTTGATGCATGTGCCCTGTTCACATACCACAATCTTGGTGACCTGTTGCCACCAATCAATCCTGCATGCTGTTGGAATGTCTATATATGCATGTGTTATGCTTGCTGTTCAACTGTTGGAACTCTGGCTTGTTGGGTTAATGGGAATACTACTGTATGCTGGTACAACTAAATTGGAATGTTGTTGGCTATTATTAACCCATATTATCATTAAATCCTCCTAAACATGGAACGTATGGGAAGGCCGGTCCCAGCAGACCCACCTGTCCCACCTCAGCTGGCGATGGCACCTGGCACCAGCAGGTCCGGTGCCCAGCCCGGGACTCCCTCCTCCATTGGTCCTGTGCCACCTTTGGGTGGAAGCGCTGCAGGGGATGGGGCTCATCCTCCCGTGCAAGCGTGGCTGGAGGAGGGCCACCTATCACCCTCCGAATGGTCCGGGCTGTGGTGCGTAGGGAGATTGAGCATTCAGTCACTGATCCTCTACGCCAGCTCGAGGCAAGAGTTGCGCGACTCATGGGTGAGCCTGCCCCTCCTATGCAGCCCCCAGCACAGCCAGCCTCCGGGCTGTGAAGGTGCAGTGGTGACTGCCCATGGGTGGGGATCTCAGTTCCACTGTTGCCATCTGTGGGCTCATGTGCTTGCGATTTCCAAACACCCTTCCCCATTTATGGTGTTCACCCACCCCATGTGTCATATTCTGCCCCTGTATGCATCTTGTTTGTCTTGTCTGTTTACCTCCCCAACCTACCTCCCCAAATATACCTACTTCCCCTACCCCACATTCCACTCTCGCCTGAAAAAAAAAATGGGAAATCTGCTCCCACAAAAAAAATTGCACCCCATACATAGCTGCCCATTTTGCACACATGTCGGCTGGACACATAAACTGAAATTTAATTGGCAGTACAACATACTTTGTTGTCCTTACCCTTCTCTCAGGGGTGGAAGGTTTCAAATTTCAACCCAAATTTTTAGTATATGCACAGCTGCTGCTGTTAAAGAAATGGGCAGCTATGGACCTTCCCTACACCCATCCTGCACATCCCGAGCTGTTTTCCCTACTGTCTTTCCCTCTTTTCTTTCAAAGAAATGAGCGCAGGGGTTAGTGGGAGTAAGCACTTTTAAGCAGTAGTTAGCGGGTTTGCACAAGTGTGCACCTGTGTGCACTTAGCTAAGCATCGTGCAAACCCACTTACAACTACTTAAAAGTGCTTTAGTTACTCTGTATGTCAGGGCCCTTGTTCTGCTCAGCAGCAAAATAAAATACCTCTGTCAGTCTCGAACCCCGGACCTTGTACACACTAGACTGCATGAAGTACCACTGAGCCATGGTAAACATACAACAAATTGGTGCTGCAATCAATTTATCATGCATCAGAATGAGAGAATGTAAAGGACAATTAGGAACGCCATAACACAAATCATGTTCTGTGGATCCTTACCAGCAGTTCTTGTGGAATTGCATTACATGACTGTGAAAAGAGAACCAGCCATACTAGCAGGAAATAATGTTACAGCAGCACTTTACAACCCCCACACAGTATCATAGTAGGACAAACACTAGCATATCTGATTAGGGCAGAGGCCATACTTCCCAACTGTGACTAATTTTCAGGCATGTCCCTGATTGTGAGACAGGTTTTAGCTGTGTCCCTCTGAATCCCTCTGAAAGCTACTGATGTTAGGCAGAAAGGTGGTGAATTACACTTAATGAATAATGATAATAAGTAAGAGTTGGACACGTTAGGCAGAAAGGTGGTGAATTACACTTAATGAATAATGATAATAAGTAAGAGTTGGACACGTTGGGCAGAAAGGTGGTGAATTACACTTAATGAATAATGATAATAAGTAAGAGTTGGACACGTTGGGCAGAAAGGTGGTGAATTACACTTAATGAATAATGATAATAAGTAAGAGTTGGACACGTTGGGCAGAAAGGTGGTGAATTACACTTAATGAATAATGATAATAAGTAAGAGTTGGACACGTTGGGCAGAAAGGTGGTGAATTACACTTAATGAATAATGATAATAAGTAAGAGTTGGACACGTTGGGCAGAAAGGTGGTGAATTACACTTAATGAATAATGATAATAAGTAAGAGTTGGACACGTTGGGCAGAAAGGTGGTGAATTACACTTAATGAATAATGATAATAAGTAAGAGTTGGACACGTTTGGCAAAAAGGTGGTGAATTACACTTAATGAATAATGATAATAAGTAAGAGTTGGACACGTTGGGCAGAAAGGTGGTGAATTACACTTAATGAATAATGATAATAAGTAAGAGTTGGACACTGCTTGTACTTCAGGAAATATGTTCTGGTTCTCTCAAAGTCCCAACTTAATGTCTCTAATATTGTAAAGGTGTACCTCACTTCTACCAACTTTTCCCTGAGTCTGTTCAAATATGTACCTGAGTGTTTGAGAGGCCTGGCAGAGACAGAAACACACAGGCATATCAGTTTTTCTGTTGTTACACACTGTGCAAATAGCTTTGGAAGGAGTTCCAGAAGCATACCCTTATGTAGGAGTACAACAGTGAAATACCAAGGGATGTAGCCATGTACTGGTAGCAACCAACTGTGACAATGCCATTGTTCCAGTGCTGAAAAGACTGGTGTTGTGCACAGACAAAGAATAACAGGCTAACCTCTGGCTACCATCTGGATAGGTCCACAGCTGGGAGCTACACAGACAGACTACTTGCCTTGGTAAACTAACAGGTACACAGCAACCGTTTCAGTCCAGCAAGATAAAGTTCACACATTAAGACATAATGCTCTCTGTCCTTCTGCACCCCTACCCAAATGTACAATAAACCTGTGTGTTCAGGGTCTACCAAGGATGTAGGTAGGCATACTCAGTACTGAAATTTGTCCAGTTTTCTTGAGCAGCCTGTGCTAATGTCAACACTAAAAAAGCAGAAACTGTTCAAAAGTGGGTAAATTAATATTCACAGTATAGCAGTTCACAAACAGTTCATGTGCCAATTGAATACATCTCAATAACTACTTTTGTATGGCAGTTAATTGTATAAGTAGAAAAGAAACTACATACACCCATGTATCTTGCATTAGTATTTGTAGGGGTGTTTACAAATCTACACTGACAACTGTGTAGTGGAAGTGGCAACATTCAGGTCTGAGTACAACATTTAAATATATGGCAACACCCATAGCTTCACATATAAGAAGTATACCAACGTTCTGACTTACACAACAGTGTCCTCAGCAAATAAGAATGGGCCCCACTTTGGAAAGCTGAAAGGGCTATGCCTACCTGACATAGCAATTTATAGCATTGGACTGCTATGACAGTGAGTACTGCAATTACCACACAGCAGGCTGCATGCAATTACCAAATGGTGGCCACCAATTGGTGCAGAGGCCATCACATGCACATGTGCAGATACCTATAAAAGCAGGCTGTACCTGCTGGCCACACATGCAATCATCCCATTGCAGATGCTGAGAGAGACAGAGACAAAGATAGAGCCACACACCCCCACCCACACCAGTGAAAAAATAAATAAATAAAAACAATAAAAATCTAAAATAAAGCCAAATATGCAGCAAAGTGAAAACTACAAACACATACAAAGGAAAGGTATGTAACAGATATGTATTTACTGGCATGTAGTAGATGTATTTGAAGACTACTTTACATACTTTGAAACATCAATATGTGGCAGCAGTACGTATCTATGCACAGATGCCCTGCATAACTATTGCCATGGACAAATCAGTGTGTAGCTGTGTGCAGTGGGACATAACTGTGATATATGTAGCTCAGCTTTAAATGTCAAACATCTTAACCATGTCATCTGTGTTCTGTACAGTAGTGTGGACAATGGCTGTTTGCTGGTATATGACATGTGGTGGTTAAACGCTGTGGGTGTGATTTCTTAGGTTTGCAGTATCGCAGCCAGTGAGGCCTGCTAAAGCCACATGGGCAGAGAACACCTTCAATGCATTTCGCACAAAACTGTGCAATATCATTACATAACTGTATACCTCCCATACTTCACATAATTGATATTCCCACCATGACATGTGGACTGTATATGGGCCTATATTTATATCTATATGTACACCAACGGATGATTATATGTATGTGTGTGTGTGTGTATATATATACATACATATATATATATATATATATATATATATATATATATATATATATAGAGAGAGAGAGAGAGGCAGGGAGAGACAGAGTCACATTTACTGCAACAGATGCCTGGTGACAAAGCCATGGCCTCAAGCTCAATGTCTGAAATACATTTGCATCCCTTTTGCTAAAAACTCTGTACCCATGAACTACCGCATAGGTGGTAGTCAACTTAACACCGACAGTGTGATAAGAGACCATGGGACACAGGTGGACAGTAGTCTCAGCCTTGATAATCACAGTGCCACACTAGTCATGTAATCTGTCTACATGGCACACCTCATCACAAAAGCTGTGTCATCCAGGGAAAAAGAGGTCAGTGTTCCCCTCTTCTCATCACTCACAAAACCCATTATAGAATACAATGCCCCTTCTGGTATGTACCTCACAAGACATCTACAGTAACTGGAAAGGCCACAGACATATCTCACAAAGACTAATACTGTCCTCAATCAGGTGACCTATGCATATCGTCTCACCAAACCACAGCTCCACTGTGTTGCATACCGGCAACCCAGAGGTGACCCCTGCCTAATTTACAAAGCTATGTCAAACCCAGAGCTGTTGGACATGCTCCACATAAACAGATCACTATCCATATGAGCTACACGCTCTAGGGACCTAAACCTTGTCACCACAATAGACAGAACATGCTGGAGGGATAGATTCCTATCTCAGAGACATCCCATACTGTGGAACAAACTACCTAGCAATAGCAAACAAAGCTCCCCAGTAGCACCCATCATGAATAGTCTTGATGACTGGATATGAGATAGGAATCACACCCCGGGAATCACCTCTGTGGCTCTGCTTGACAGGGACACATGGAACTAAATTACTTGGGTGTCAAAGGCCAGGGTACCATCTGGCTAGGCTTCTATAGGCACTAGGGCTAATACCTATGAACCAATACACATCCACATGTACTTGTTGCAATAATTGCTATGTGAGTTTGACTGAGTGTGATGGTGAATGTGTTGGTGAATGTGTCACAGTTGTGTATATGTGGGATAGCTTAGTGGGAAATTGTTTCTGTCATGGTATTATGTGTCCTAGCTCTGATCCCAACAAAAGATGTGTATGCTATTGCTAGCCAGAAAAAGCAGTATGGCATATGGTCCGATGTAGTCCCTTTGTGTTAACTGGGGTGTGCCATTGGAGGATAAAGCAGTACAGGTATGCTCATTGATTGGTACTGCTGGTGAATCAAACCCCTGTATGAACTGTAGTACTACCTGAAGCTGTAGGCCTAAACAGCACAGTATGGTGTATTTCCACATTGCTTGGAAACACTGTTCTGTATGTTCCCTGTAGTCCTCACAGATTACATACCTCAGGCATAAGGGTTTGTAAGTACTGACACACAGTACTGTATTGTACACACTTAAAGTTCATCTGGGTTGCCATACCTCCGTGTCCTGTATGTATTTCTGATGTGTGTGTGGGTATGCCTGTAACATGCCCCGGTCATATGTTTGTTACAGGATATAAGTAGGTATCTAGCAACATGTATAGTCTAGTACAGCAGTATGACTCTTATATTCATGAATGTGCACATATTGTAGGCAGGGGTTTTCCATCAACAACTAGTGTGGTATACTGGTAATACTGTAACTGGACTTTACAATCATTGCAATGGATTACATATTTTGTTATGCATTAGCTGGATATATACCTACTGTAGCTAGGTGGTGCATTATGTCGCATACAGTGTGCCATGTACTGTTGCATAGTCTTACATATTGGTTTATCTTTGTTGCTGTGCAGAAAATGTTTTAATATATAGAGCATGTCAGGCAGTGTCAGGCAGTTGTGGGTTGAGCACTGATATGTGGAGTTGAAAGTGTGTATCCTCTGATAGACAATAGTTTGCTATCTATGGCAGTTCGGTGATATCTGTACTGTAGAATGTTAAGTGTGCCACATGACTTGCTCACACATATTGTTTTCTTGTCTTCCAGGGCCATGTCCCACCATCGCAATCCTGCATACAGCCGTGCAGAGGATGAGATACTAACCAACTGTCTCATCAAACAGTACAACCTGCTATTTTCAAGAACTAGCCAGGACCAGCATGAGCAGACTGCGCTGTGGCAAGATGTTGTTCATAGGATAAATGACATAGGCATGCATAACCGGACTTATAAGCAGGTACGACATCACTGCAGTGATTTACTTAGACATGTCCGGCAGCATGCGTCTGATGTCTGTAGGCAACAGCTTGCCACAGGTGGTGGGGTTGCCACCCATCCCCCCCACCAGAGTGGAGGAGCTGCTCCTGAGCCTGGGGGCTCCCGGCCAACAACAACAACAGCACACATGCATCATCATGGAGGCCGGTGCCCCCCAGCAAGTTCACATGGAGCGTGCAGGTAAGTTGGCATATCTGTAGACTACTGTTACCTCTATTGTTAGATCATGCATATATGAGATGTGTACTGTGTAGTTAGAAGATGTGGAGCCTGGTGTTGTTCAATACTGATAATTTGGAACATGAGGTGTAGGCCTGTGACTGTCAACCATTGTGCTACTGTAAGATTGCAAAGCCACAGTAGCAATGCCACAGTTGTTGCCACTGACAAACTGTTTCATTTCCTTGTAGGTCCCTCTGGTGTGACAGCAAGGCAGCAGACCCATGCTGGTGAGTGGTACATTGCTAATAAAATGTGCATGTCATAGGTGAGGTGTAGGCCATGTACACATGTAACACACCTACGCATAATGCATGCTGTGCATGTTTGCTGTGAGACTATGCACATCTCAGTAATGTGAGTGGCTGCCTCAAACACATGCAATACACAGAGCATCCCAAACAATTGTGGCTACACTATAGTGGACATTGGATAGGCAGTCAATACACATGCACACGACATACACAACTCCGTCATACGCAATACATGTTACTATGCTACACATGGCCTATTCAGACACACGCTGTAAGGTCACACTCCAGTATCCCAAATGTCATCCACACAGCAAACATAATATACCTGAGGGGTAGAGGCCTATCATGGGGAAGTGTGACACTCTCCAACATGCAACACATTCATGTTAGGCAATGCTCCCTATTGGGCACCTTACAAACCCATGTAACAAGTGGCTGTGAAATGGTGAATGCAGCCATGGTCCTGCAGTTCCGGTACAGCATGGTATGTGCCGGTCTGGCACACATTAGTAGCCTTGAATGACCACATGATGCTGCATGATGATGGCTCATGGTACTACATCCCATCCAGTTACAGTGACCACAGTACCACACATAGCATTAACTGCTATGCACCTCAATGTTGTGTGTGTGCAAACATATGCACCGATGCACATTATGCATAGCAATCACCATTTGCACAAAGTGACACATATATGTCATGTAATGCTATTAAGTGTATAAGTCACATGACACACAATGTGTATGTGTGAAGTTTAAAGTTGCAGTTGTGTTGTAGCATGCCATGTCATGGCTGGCACTGGCATGTCCACAATATGTTCTTCACTCACCATAACCACTGTACAATGGCTATGTTGAGCAATGGTATTCCACCAGGTATACATGCACCACTAATCCTGTGTGTATACATAGCATGCATGTGCTAAACCTGTGTCCACAATCATCTGCTAAAGACACAGATGCACTAATCAGAAATGGAAATCTATGTGACACACAGATACACATCCAGCCATGGTATATATACCTGTGAGTGAGGGTGCACAAGACATTGCTGAGCTTTTAAGACTTGCACAGCAATGTTGTGTCCATGTACACATTGCGTTCCAGGGTGAGGCCGATCACTGAACAACAACACACATGCATCAAAGCCATGTATGCTGTTATTAACAAGGGCTGTCTACACCCACACTGCATGCTGTTGAACAACACACGTCCTGCATGCTGACATGTGTGATATAACTGTTTGCCTTGTGATACTGTACCCCACCATCACCCATTATTGAGTATGTTCTGGATTGCTGGTGGCGTGTGTGTGTGTGTGTGTGTGTGTGTGTGTGTGTGTGTGTGTGTGTGTGTGTGTGTGTGTGTGTGTGTTTTAGTGAGGAGTGCATTTGTGTGAATGTGTTCATGTGTTCATGTGTGCATGTGTGCATGTGTGCCGACATAATGTACAGGTCGTAAAGTGTGTTTCCTGTCTTCCTCTCACAGGTGCTGACTTTGGGCTGGTTCAATGCAGCGGGCAAAACAATGTCACTGAGTAAATTAGTGGTGATGTTGATAGGTCTGTTGAGGCACAGGCATGTTTGCCATGTTCTTTTGTTGGGCCGCCAATCGACAGTACACAAGTGTCCACCCCATCCATGCACACAGTCATACTGCCAATACATCCATAACCAATGCCCTTAGCAGAGGGACAGCATACAGTCAACATTGGCCAGGACAGTGTGGTATCCATGGCACATGCATCCCAACAAAGCAGCCATACCCAGATGTCTGGAAGGGTACCACATAGGCAGATGTCCATGGGTTCTTGATGGAGCACTGCTTCTCATCATGCCACTGGAAGACGTGCCACAGGTCTGACAACATCACGCATGTTCCAGGCTGTCATGAAGGCACAGGCACATATTAAACGGTACACCAGACAGGGACTAAGGGCACAGAGGGCACACAACACCGCTGTAATTTACTTCGTAAGCGCTTTCATGCAGACACTTTCCGCACTTCTTCAGACAAAGTTACAAACTTGTGATACTAATTTATATAATCACATAAGCAATTAATTCATTAAATAATTAAAGACAATTGATTTTGTACGAGTCAAATTACACAACTTTAACATGTAAAATCCTAAAATCAAATAAAAAAAAATCCTTATTCAAAAATTTTTATAACAATAATATCACTATATACAAGTTTAATTCCAACACCATATAATGTATATAAATTTTAAAACATTAATATATTTATTCCCAATTTTTTGAAAAAATGTATGTATGTGTATATATTATAAATGGCCAACTTAATATTTCCTGGTACTTTTAAACAGGTTCAATGTTTGATAAAAATGATCTATACAACAACTGGATAATTAATCTATCTCCTAATCGCCCTAAGTTTTAGGAGACATTTGATCGAACAAGTCTCATTGAGACCTGGGTGGACTTGTGCGTTAGTCTTAAGTTGCCATAGCAATTCTTGCTCTTCTAGCAACAAATTCCAAGGGCCACCTCTCTGGTCTTTTTTAATTTGCTGGACCACTAAAAATAGAAATTGATGGTCTGTATTCGTTGAAATATGTCTCGCCAAAGCATTAAAGGTGTTGTTCTTAGAAATAGCGTATAGATGTTTGTATATGCGTTGCCTAAGTGGCCGCTCAGTTTTACCAAAGTAGAACGCATTACATGATTGACATATTGCTGCATAAACCACACCTTCTGTTTGGCAATTGTATTTACCATTAATATAATACCTTTCTCCTTTGATACTAAATGTGAAACCAGTTTGAATATGTTTACAATAGTGGCAATAGCCACATTTAAACATCCCTTTCTTAGTTTTATACTGTTGCAAGGGACGTTCTAATAAGGTTTTAAGAGATGGTGTTCTTTTAAACACCATTAAATAAAATAAATAAATAAATAAATAAATAAATTCCCAATTTATGTTCAAAATATTTTTAAATTCAAACATATGTTCATTGAATTGGGTAGTCATGCATGATCTATAGTTTGTAATATCTTTATTAGCAACCACCAAAGCTGATCCCTCATCAATCGATGAACTACCTATATCGTGTACTGGTACAGCTGTATTGTGATAAGATAATAATTGTGGAAGTAAGCCATTTTGGCGTTTTAATTGTATTTCGTTGGTCAGATTGTTAATAAGTTTAATTGGGTACCCTCTATTTAGAAACATTTGTTTAAGTAATTCACATTCTTCATTAAACAGATGGTCTTCTGAACACATACGTGTAGCCCTGACCAGTTGTCCTTTCACAATACCTCTTTTTTGTGGGTATGGGTGGTTGCTAGTAAAGTGTAGTAGTGAATTACTATACAGTTTTTTTCTATAAATGCTAGTGACAAAACGTTTTTTAACAAAATCTTTACAGATTAAAATATCCAGAAAGTTGATTGATTCATTCTCCAAAACAAAGGAAAATTCTAGAAAAGAAGTAAAAGAATTCATATTGTGCATCAAAATGTTAATTTGTTCTTCACTCCCTTTTACAATCATAAAAATGTCATCTTGGTATCGCGTATACCATATGACTATTTGGTTAAATGTACTGTCATTGAACAAATAAGTTCGTTCCCAGAACGCCATAACTGAATTGGCGAATGTACTGCCACAGGGGGAGCCCATCACTACCCCTGTTTTTTGCAAATAAGTTTTGTTTTTAAACAGAAAATAGTTGTTGTTCAGCACTAGCTCCAATAATGCAATAGTCAAATCAATCTCTAAGCCATTAATATGTTTAAGCAAAAGAAGGTCCCTAACCTATTCAAGACCTATGTCTTGTGGGATAACTGACAAACAGGAGGTGTGGTTTATTCAGCAATATGTCAATCATGTAATGCGTTCTACTTTGGTAAAACTGAGCGGCCACTTAGGCAACACATATACGAACATCTATACGCTATTTCTAAGAACAACACCTTTAATGCTTTGGCGAGACATATTTCAACGAATACAGACCATCAATTTCTATTTTTAGTGGTCCAGCAAATTAAAAAAGACCAGAGAGGTGGCCCTTGGAATTTGTTGCTAGAAGAGCAAGAATTGCTATGGCAACTTAAGACTAACGCACAAGTCCACCCAGGTCTCAATGAGACTTGTTCGATCAAATGTCTCCTAAAACTTAGGGCGATTAGGAGATAGATTAATTATCCAGTTGTTGTATAGATCATTTTTATCAAACATTGAACCTGTTTAAAGTACCAGGAAATATTAAGTTGGCCATTTATAATATATACACATACATACATTTTTTCAAAAAATTGGGAATAAATATATTAATGTTTTAAAATTTATATACATTATATGGTGTTGGAATTAAACTTGTATATAGTGATATTATTGTTATAAAAATTTTTGAATAAGGATTTTTTTTATTTGATTTTAGGATTTTACATGTTAAAGTTGTGTAATTTGACTCGTACAAAATCAATTGTCTTTAATTATTTAATGAATTAATTGCTTATGTGATTATATAAATTAGTATCACAAGTTTGTAACTTTGTCTGAAGAAGTGCGGAAAGTGTCTGCATGAAAGCGCTTACGAAGTAAAGAACCTTTGTGTAAACGTACGTTTGGACTGCAGTTGGTACTGTTTTTCTTGTTTTACTAGTTTATCTTTCTTGTTTGTTGTTTAACACCGCTGTAATTGACAGTATCCGTGACCTAGCAGGTGCCATCCATCATTACACTGAGGTCACAGATAGACGTTGGGGAGAGACATTAGATGCCCTCCGCAATGTCATGTCCATGTGTCAGGACAGTGCGGGACTATTGAGTCATCAACGTGGATGTATGCCAGCAACATCAGCAGCTGGCAGTCACCACGGACTTCCCACAAGTCACAGCCGCTCCCGTAGTGCCAGTACCAGCCCCAGCAATGTCGGGGGTGGGCTGTCGATAGAACATCCTAGAAGACCACATGCACGTGGCTCTGGACAGTCCCAGCAGAGACCTGGATCCAGTGTACATCCATCTACCTCTGGGGATAGTACCCAGTCTGGCTTAGTACCTGATAGTGTCAGTAGTACCCCTGCCAGGCACAGGTACCGTATCTGTGGCCAGAGGTGGTGATCTGTAAAGCCTGGCAGGTACAGTCTGTGGATGTCCCACAAATACTCATATATGGCAGCCACATGGTGGAACTCTGTGCATGCAGACACACACACACACACACACACACAGGAACCAACCATCTAGGGCTAATACATACCCGCACACATTACATCAACATTGGCCCATAGCAGTACTCTTGCCCCTCACACACACACACACACACACACACACACACACACACACACACACACACACACACACACACACACACACATACATGTCAATTGGATGGCTCACTGTAGGCCTCTGGAAAACCAAAAACACACCCTGTGCATATGATGAAACCTGTGCAATCCTCCTGTCATCTGTAACATCAATGCAGGAACAGGCTACCATGGTGCTGATGAACAGGGTGACTTTATAGCAGTCAGCAATGTTACCATGTTGTCAGCAGTAGAGTGTAATGATATGCTTGAAGGTGTAGCTGAGCAGGCATGATGCATTAAAGCTATGATTGTCATTGTAGTATTGTATACACCAGTGTTAGTTAAAATAGTGTATTGTCCACCCACGTGCCACTTGGCTGATGTGTGTAGTATTGGCAGCATGTGTTAGAGAGTGGGCAGTGTGTGTGGGATGTGTGTAGCACAGATTTGCAGGTGTACATCTGTGAACATGGTGGAAGTGCACTGTCTGCATATACGTGCATAGTGCACACATGGGCAGGGTGATATGCCCTGTATTACACAGTAACACTACATAGTTTCTATTGGTGGCCAGTATGCATTGTATTACACACATTTTGGAAACTGACTACACATGTGTGTATGACATGGTTTGACACTGTGCTGTGGGTGATACTGTTACTATCTGTCATTGTTCTGCATTCTGGTAGTATACATAACTTCAACAGCCTGATCATAACCAATCATTAGATGATGTCTTCACGACTGACACACAGCTGTAAGACATACAGCAAAATTTGCATCCTTCATGTACTATACTATGCCAGTAACCAGTGGTATTCACCTGCACCCATTACTGACACCACTCCTGTCTGGCATATAGCTCTCTTAGGTACAAGCAATCACAGTAGGGATATGTCCGTCCATGTCTGGTAATGCATACTGTGGCCTATAATGCATTCTCCAGATGACACACACATCCTCCACAAGGGTATCATACAGACAGATAATTGTTGTCAAACCCATGCTATAAAGCTATTAGCCAAACTAAGCATAGTCATCCACCTTTACGGAACATATAATCCCCACAGTACCACATAGGTAGTAGCCACCAAAATGATGAGCAAGTACCGATGTGTACACACAACCAAGTGTTACATCATCTCTCCTTTGATAATCACATTTCCTAAGGTATTTTGAAATACCTCGGTGGATCACATAAGCAATGAGGGGTTCGCATGCATATCCACAAAGGTGGTTGTACACCTATAATGAATAGCCATCATTGACAGACTTTGCTGCATTAGAACCGGTCTAACATATACCTTGGCCATAAACCCTCACTCACACAATTCAATAGTAACCATAATGAGTGTGTGTGACACGGATGACCTAGGCCAGGGATCACTGCAGTGGCTGGCCTTGTCACAAGCATACAGATGTGACCTAATGTCTGGGAACCAGCAGCACAGTCTGGCAAAGATGACAGTTGTGTCCTTGGAGAAGGCAGGGTTCACACACATGCAATAATTGAGGTAACATGTATGTATATGTATTTGCCACACAGCTACCTCACATGTGCAATGCATACTGACATGTCATACAGTAGTAAAAGCAAAACCAACTACACATTGATCAACAGTGCTACACGCATAGAGCACACACACTCACCGAGTGCAGGATTCAAACCCCTACCTAACTACTTTGTGATACTAGAGCAGTATGTATTAACACAGCATGGTATACATATTACTGGGATGTCTTTTTTCCACAGGTATATTTGTAAGATGGTGACATCATCAGACTTGACAAAAATAATTATACCACTTGTAAGGTGTTCTACTACTCTACAAAAAGGTTTCTTCTCTCCAAGGTTATTACACACAAACACACAGCTGTCATGTGCAGGATTCAAACCCCTATCTAATTGGTTTATGATACTACAGGGGTACGCATTTACACAATGCACTATACACATTACTGTGAGTTTTACTTTCCACAGGTATATTTGAAGGATGGTGGCATCGTCAGACCTGACAAAGATTAGTATACCACTTTTAAGGTGTATGAGTACTCTCCAAAAAGGTTGCTTCTCTCCAAGGAGATCAGACACACACACTTCACAAATGCAGGATTCAAACCCGTACTTAACTGGTTTATGATACTACAGGAGTACGCATTTACACAACTTGCTATACACGTTACTGTGAGTTTTATTTTTCAAAGGTATATTTGAAGGATGGTGACATCATCAGACCTGACAAAGATTAGTATACCACTTTTAAGGTGTATGAGTACTCTCCAAAAAGGTTGCTCCTCTCCAAGGAGATCACACACAAACAGACAAACATTTGTCAAGTGCAGGATTCAAATCTCTATCTAACTGGTTTATGATACTACAGGAGTACGCATTTACACAACTCACTATACAGATTACTGTGAGTTTTACTTTCCACAGGTATGTTTGAAGGATGGTGACATCATCAGACCTGACAAAGATTAGTATACCACTTTTAAGGTGTATGAGTACTCTCCAAAAAGGTTGCTCCTCTCCAAGGAGATCACACATAAACAGACACACATTTGTCAAGTGCAGGATTCAAATCCCTATCTAACTGGTTTATGATACTACAGGAGTACGCATTTACACGACTCACTATACAGATTACTGTGAGTTTTACTTTCCACAGGTATGTTTGTAGGTTGGTGACATCATCAGACTAGACAAAGTGGGTTACATTAGGTGACATTGGGTGGGCTACATAGAAGGAGTAGATAGAAACAACTCTGATCCAAAACAATACCAAAACAGCAAAATCTTCAGAAGTCAGGCATCGAAAAACAGGAACCAAAGTCAAATCCGAAAGCAAATTCTTTATTCTCCAGCGCCTCGGTGTAACCACCTTTCAAGAGTATACATTCTCACTGAAAGAATGGATATATATATACTTATACTCATAGCAATTAATTAAACAATAAATTAAACAATTATGTTCAAATATATATATCCATTCTTTCAGTGAGAATGTATACTCTTGAAAGGTGGTTACACCGAGACGCTGGAGAATAAAGAATTTGCTTTTGGATTTGACTTTGGTTCCTGTTTTTCGATTCCTGACTTCTGAAGATTTTGCTGTTTTGGTATTGTTTTGGATCAGAGTTGTTTCTATCTGAAGGTGTGTGGAGTGGCGTTTGTACATAGAAGGAGTGTCTAAACACTTTGGCCATGTGATCATCAATGAAGAGTGTACTATCTAACTGTGTCCCCAGGGCCTTCATGACTTTCTCCATACATACTGGAGTACCACCTATGTGGTAATTTGTTTGCTCTTTGTTTTAGCCAAAGGGGATGACTATGCATTCTTTGCCATTCTTCTTGGGGCATTGCTTTGACACCAGGTATCTGTCTCTGTAAGCCCCTTCTGGAGGATGTGTGTGTCAGCCATAGAGTCGATTGTGGACCACAGCTAGCAGTCATCTGCAAGCCTGTTCAGCCATACTCCTCCCATGCTTGCCTGTACATCTGAGCAGTGTCTACTGAACAGGTGAGGTCCAAGGGCCAGGACCTGTGGGATGCCATTTGTGACTGTCTTAGAGTCGGACATGGCACCCGCAACTCTGAACATGTGTGTTTGATCTGTGAGCCACTTGGCCACACATCCTGTGACATAGCTGTTGATGTTCAGGCTGGTAAGTGTGTCCATGATGACAGAGGGGGGGGGATGGTGTAAAAAGTCCTTAGTGATGTCCAGGTGGGCTGCGTGGACTACTTTCACCTCCATCTATGTCCTTGGTAACTGTTTGTAGTAAATCAACTATGTTTAGGAGGCAGGGTCTGCCTTTAAAAAGGTGGGTTTGTGTAGAGTCCAGTGTCTGGAGGTCCCCAATGTCACTGTTTATAGGTTCCATGACAATTTGCTCAATAGCTTTGTAGACCAGGCTGAATAGATGTATAGTGCAATGGTTTTCAGGTTCTGTTGTGGCACCCCCTTTGTAGGGCTGGATGGCTGTTGGTGTATGCCATTCTTTGGGTACATACCCTGTGGTATGATTGAGTCTGGTCAGTGAATGTAGGTGAGGGTGTGGCTCCTTTTGTGCCTAGTGTAAGACGCAGCCTTGGACACCATCCAGTCCCACTGATGCTGTGTTCTTGGCTTTGGAGAGGGCTGTCCTTACCTGCATGTTCATGACGTCTGGGGCTCTGCATCCTTCTGTGATGGACACAGGCCCTTTTGGGGGTGATGGGGGGAAATTTGCACTGAACTTGTCCCCCAGGATGTGGACAATGAAAATTGGTTCAGTGTATTCCTTGCCATTTGTCAGTAGCTGACAGCATATTTGGAAGTTGACACCTACATGTGTGGTATAGCTACCGCAGGCTTTGTGGTTGTCATTCTTACAGTCCTTGGCAATTTGTCTTTTGAAAGTGCTCTTGAATTATTTTATGAGCGATCATTGCTTCTTCTAATAATGATCAGTGATGCCTTTCCTTTAGTGAAGTTGGCTCTATCAGGTGTTAGTTTCCTCCTTCTGTTGTCAGCTTATTTATGGGCAATGACCACCAGATTGTTGTCTTATTTTTGGAGAAGTGCATCTTGGTTTTATTTGTGATGTCTCGATCCATGCATCCCTGTAGATGCTCATAGGATTCACTTGTAACTGATTTGGCAGATTGTATACCATTATCCTACAGCAAGAGGTCTTTTGAACTTTCCACTTTTGTCTTGGGACGTGTGCAGTTTGCTTTTGAAAATGTCTTCACGGTGGTTTCATTGACTGGGTGAGGGGGCGGGATGTGGAAGTCCAGTGTGATTACTTTATGATCTGATATTACCAGTGAGGGCTTTATCTCTGTTGTGGAACACTGGTACCCCATGTTGGTGATCATCATGTCCAGTATGGTGTCACCTCTAGTGGGCATGATGACCAGCTGTTCCAGGGTGTTAGAGCTTTTAAACTCTAGGAAACATTGGGCAAAGGACGTTGTACACAAGTAATTCTCACACTCACTGTTTGGGTAGTTGTAATCACCTCATATAATGGTGTTTGATAGGACCTCTATATTTTCCACTGTTCTCAGGAATATTGAGTGAGGTTCCTGTGACAAGGTAGGTGATCTGTGGCAGGCTAAAATCTGATGAGCATCTTTGCCCAATGTTAGTTGCACTTGCATGGTTTCCAAGGCCTGATGCTGTGCCACTAACCTGAAGGTGTGGGTATCCATATGGTAAATGGGTAGACCCCTTCATTTTGTATTTCACTCATAGTTTTGAGTCCGAAGGTCAGAGGGATTGTGAGTGTTTTACGTGGAGCATGTCCAACAGCTCTGCATTTGACATAGCTTTGTATGTTAGGCAGTGAACACATCTGAGTAGGTGATATACAAGGGAGTACAGATGGAGCATTTTGAGATGGTCTGTGTATGGCATGTATTTCTGGCCACTAATGCTCTTCGTGAGGTATTGCGGCAGGCTTTACAGCTGTTGTAGTTGTCTTGTGAGGTACATAACAAAAGTGGCATTGTACTCTATTATAGTTCTAGTGAGTGATGAGCAGTGAGGAACAATGTCCTCTTCTATCCTGCATGAGTCACATTTTGTGATGAGATGTGCCACATAGCAGGATTTCCTGAATACTGTGGGGATGTGATTATCACACTTGTGTCCAATGTACACCTGTGACCCAAGGTCCCTTGTCACACTTTCAGTGTTAAGTATACTACCGCCTATGTTGTAGTTCTTGGTTACAGAGGTTTGAACAAAGGGGATGGCAATGCACCTTTTGCTATTGAGCTAGAGCCCATGGCTTTGATAACAGCCATCTGTCTCAGTGAGGCCCTTTTGTAGGATGTCCACATCTTTAGTGTTTACAATTATGGATCCTAGTTTGCAGTCCTCTGGTAACTTCTGTAGCCACAGACCTTCCATGTTAAAGTTTACTTCAGGGAAGTAGATACTAAACAGGACAAGACACAGGACTGGACCTTGTGGTACTGCACTCATCACTGGTCCAAAGTCATACTTGGAGTCTGCTACTTTCACAGTGTGTGTTCTGTCAGTAAGCCTGTTGGCAACCCATCTTGTGACATAGCAATTTATACCTAGTTTAGTGGGTTTATCTATATTTCCAGAGTGTGGGGTGGTGTTGTAAGCTGTGGCAGGATCAACATAGGCTGTGTAAACCACCTTACCCTTGTCAACGGTTCTGTTGACTGCTTCAATGTCATCTATCAGGTTTAGGTGACATGATCTGCATTTTACAAACCCAACATGGTTGTGGTCCAGGGTTTGGGGATTACAAATGTAATTGTTTATATGTTGTATGATGATACATTCCATGGCTTTGGAGAGCGGGCTCGTCAGGCTAATGGGGCACTATTTCCTGGGGTCCATGGTGTCTCCACCCTTGTGTAGTGGGATAACCATCACTGTGCACAATTCAATGGGCAAAAAAGCATGAGGTGAGGCTATGACTGCACATGGTACGTCAGTGTGGTACCTGTTCATTCTGTGGTTTGTGTGGAACACAGCCTGTGAAGTTATCTGGTCCCATGGCTGCTGTGATACTGGCTTTGGAGAGTGTTTTTACCTGTGCAGCTGTGATGACAGCAACTTTGCAGTCTTCCATTATAGAAGTGTGCTCTTTCATGGGTGAGAGGGGGGTACCGTTAACACTGATCCTATCTGCCAGGATGTTGACAATATCAGTTGGGTCTGTATATTTAGTGCCATTGAGCTGTAACTCAGTACAGATCTGAGTGTAGCCATGACATGGACCTGTCTGTTGGGCAGAGATCTCCTGAGTAGACAGTATGCAACAGAGTACAGACTGGGTTACATTCAGTCTTGTTGCATGGGGCAACTGTTTGAGGCCAGTAATCCTCTTGTTAGGGTACTTCAGTGGTCTTTCTGGCTGTTGAACATGCCTAGTCTGATTCATCGCAAGTGTGTTGTGGTACTCTCTGACGGGTCTGATGACTGCTGAGTACTGGGAACCTCCTTTGATCTACATGTACAGACCTTGGCAGTTTATGTGAACACACAGCATGATTTTCTGGCAACTTTGTGAATGTGTTTCTGGAGGTAGAGATGTCTATCCACATTTGCCCATAGATCCCTTATTATCACCTCCGTATTTGGCATAAGTGTGTGAGCATACCCAGTATGACCTTTTAGTATGTTGTTGCCTGACATTTGCTTCATTTTTTAAGTGTGTGAGCATGCCCGGTATGACCTTTCAGTGTGATGCTGAATGAAATCCACTACATTTGTTGGAGTGTGTGAGCACACCCAGTATAGACATTTATACTATATGTGTATGGAAAGTCAAGCTGTATCTTTACAGCAGGGCTCACCTTTGTGTCATAAATCAACAGGGATCATGCTGTGCCTGCTGGGCTTCCATGAGACACTTTGCATAGACTTATCAACATTTCTACATACAGGGGGGGGCAGCTATTCTTTGTACATTTCTACCCAGGGGCACACTTGATTGTTACTGTGGGTGTGCATCGGATGATGGATTCACCTGACACTTATACACATTTGCTATGCCTGCATTGCTATGTACCATACACCATTTCAATCTGTACTGTTGCCTATCCTACTGGCTTGAGGCATACTACTGTGCTACAGATCCTAGAGTTCAATGTCATGTATATTATATTGCGACTTCATAGCCTACACAACCCACATCACACCACCTGGCCTGATGTTCTCTGTCTGCTTACAGCAGGGCTCACCTTTGTGTCATAAATCAACAGGGATCATGCTGTGCCTGCTGGGCTTCCATGAGACACTTTGCATAGACTTATCAACATTTCTACATACAGTGGGGGCAGCTATTCTTTGTACATTTCTACCCAGGGGCACACTTGATTGTTACTGTGGGTGTGCATAGGATGATGGATTCACCTGACACTTATACACATTTGCTATGCCTGCATTGCTATGTACCGTACACCATTTCAATCTGTACTGTTGCCTATCCTACTGGCTTGAGGCATACTACTGTGCTACAGATCCTAGAGTTCAATGTCATGTATATTAGATTGCGACTTCATAGCCTACACAACCCACATCACACCACCTGGCCTGATGTTCTCTGTCTGCATAGACCTGTGGGTGAGGTTACCCATATGCCTCTTTAGGGACATGCTACTGCATTTCTTTGTGTTTGCAATACTGTACAATTGTCCTGCTGTGTCTGTGCCACTGAAATGCTATTATGGCTTAGTGGTTCTGTACTGTGACTATAGTGCACAATATCCTGGGTTCGAGCCCTGTCACTAATTTTTATTTTCATGCTGGGCAGAGCAGGTTGCCTAAGGAACAGTAAAGCAAATATGAGCATGTTTACCTGACTTTGCTCAACTTTGCACGACTTTGGCCAACCCTGCCCAACATTGCTCAATGTTGCCCAACATTGCCCTAGTTAGCACGGTCAATTTTGTTTACATATACTAAATACTGGTAGCTGCTGCTTAGCACTGCTTTATATTGCTTAAAACATGGCAATCATGCCTCCGGTGGTGCTGCAGGGCTGCCTATGTTGGATGCACATACTACACTCCCTATACATGTTTGGAAACAGGTAGTGTCAAGTTAGGCATCCCTTTTATTTTATGTGCGAGTCAGAGATAGGTATCATTTCCAGGGTTCCTACTGAGCCAGTGTATGTGCTATGCGTTGCCTCTTTGCCAAGGCCAAGGCATACTAGGCACGCCTCCTTCTGCCTACTGGGGCAGGCTCAGGTTGTTCCTCCTCTGAGTCATGCTGTGCCTGTGCAGGCCTTGGCAATGGTGGGGGGCTGTTTGGCCCTGCCCCATGCTTTTCCTGCTGCAGCTGTTTTCACAGGATCATATTGTGTAGCATGGCACATACCATGACAATTTGGGTACATGTAGTTGGTGAGTACTGCAAGGCTCCACCGGATGTATCCAGGCACTGGAACCATGACTTGAGCATCCCAAACACACACTTGATTACATTTCATGTCTGTGCGTGTGCCTCATTATGGAGTTCTTGTTCAGGTGTGTGTGCATCTCTGATGGGTGTCCTCAGCCATGACTCCAGTGTGTATCCAGCATCCCCCACTAGGTGACCGTCAGGGATGTGCCCATTGGCAAATGTCTGGTACAGCTGCATCAGATGCCAGATATGGGAATCGTGGTAGCTTCCAGGGCAGCCAGCACACACATGCCCTGGGCATCGCACACGACCTGGCAGTTGATGGAGTGGAAGCCCTTGTGGTTGATGTAGGCCATACCACGCTCACTGGCTGGTGATTTGATGTGTATGTGCGTGCAGTCAATTGCACCCACTACTTCAGGGTATTTGCTGGAAGAGACGCATATTGCTGGCCAATACCTCACAGGAATTGGGGAAATATACATGATCACCGACATGTGCTGACATGGCATTCAGGAACTGGTGCAGTACCCTGGATGCTGATGCCTGTGAAATCCCCATCATATCACCAGTTGGTCTCTGGAAGGTACCTATTGCTAGTATTCTTAGGCCAAGACATACCTTGGTTTCCACTGGGATGGGTTCCCCTCTGTTGGTTCTGTGTGTGAGGTTTGGCCTGCACAGCTCAACAATTTGCTGCAGGAGCTCTCTGTCCACTCTATAGCACTCCACAATCTCCAGCTCATGTAGCCCCTGGTAGGTTACCCTGGGTCTGTAAACTCTTCTCTGTCTCCTCAGTAAAATCCGCAGTGGCACCACCCTCGGCATCTTACACATGTTACCTTATAATAGCAATGGCAGCCCCTAACATTTTTTTTCTCAATTAAGCTTTTTAAGTTTTCACTTGTCTTTGTATACTGCAGTGTTGCAGTGTTTCTGAGTAAAACATGGGGGAATGTTGTTTGCAGAGTTTTAAGTTCTGGGCTGGGCTAGTGTACTGCCTGTGTAATTGGCTGATTCTGATTGATTTCACCTTGCAGCTCTGCTAGTTCTCTTTGGTTAACTTCCTACTACTACTTTTCCTTCCTTTTCCCTTTTCTGTTTCTACAGGGGGGCAGCGTCACGCAAACAAGCGCAAACACATGCACACGAGTGCACACGGCCTTACACAGGCTTAGGTGGGTGCACATCTGCGCACACAGGCTTACACAGCCTTACACAGGCTTACACGGGTGCACACACGCACACACAGGCTTAGACGGGTGTACAAGCGTGCACACGTGTGCGCACAGTGTAAGCATCTTTGCAAGAAACTTTGGTTGTAGCCACAGCGTACGCCTTTGGTTTCTTGGTTTCAGTTCAGACACCTGTAGACACGCCTCTTCCAGTCCTGTGTAACTCACAGCAAACACATGCCACTCTGCTCCAATAAGCTTACAGTCTTTGATACATACCCCCCCTCATGATGTCACCTATGTACTACTCTGATACTCCCCTAATCCTACTCTTACACTCTAGGGACATGGTTCACATGGCAGGGAAAATTGGGATTCACTATCCTTATCCTCATTTGCATAGGATTGCCTACTAATGCTTGGTTACATCTCTCACACTGAGTTTCCCCCCTTAGCAACCACTACTCAGTAGCCATGTTGTCTTCAGTCTGCCATTCGCTTGCATGGCAGATGGATATTTATAATAAAATGCCTATTTTTGGCTTTTATTTATTTTTTTGTTTTTAGAGCACCGCACGTTTGCGCGATGCTGCGCTATGCTTAAACATCGGGGATCGGGGAAAAAAATATTTTTTATTTTTTATTATTTTGCAACACATATAAATGTCAATGGCCTTATATTTGGCCATTGGCATGCTTCCTCAACTGGATGCATCCTTTATTTGGAGCTGTCATTGCTCCGTTTTGCTATTTGCAGAACGGTACTCAGCTATCAGCCGAGTACATTTCTGCAAATAACACTACTCTTACTCGGACAGGTTAGTGTTTCCTGGATTGCAAATTTACCTCATTTGCATAGCTTTCAGCAGCAAATGAGGTAATTTGCATAACCTATCACTGTCCGTGCAAGAGACATTTTAGGAGCTCTCATGCACGCCCCTGCCGGCTGTTCCTGGATTGCTTGACAGACATATTGGCTGTCTGGAGTCTTACACTACTCTTAGACTCCATGCAAGCCTTCGTAAATCTGGCCCATTAACTTATACCTTGGTCTTTGCATGCAGTATTATATCAGTGAACACCTGAGATGTAACTCTACTTATATTCTAATAATGCTGCACTCAGCACTGATGTTCAAAACACCACATCTTGTCATAACTGCTCTAATAAATCCTTGTCTGCTTCACTCTTTTCCAGAATATGCATGCCATGTGCATATGTGGGGCCTGCATTAACCTCTAGCTCTGCTGCTATCCACTTTCTGAGCTATTGCCATTCTCTTGGTCCCTTGACAAGACATTTCTCCTGGGGGTTTTGCATATAGGTCATTGCTTGTCTTTGCATGACTATCAAAACATAAC
This sequence comes from Protopterus annectens, assembly GCF_019279795.1. Classification (NCBI taxonomy): domain Eukaryota; kingdom Metazoa; phylum Chordata; order Ceratodontiformes; family Protopteridae; genus Protopterus; species Protopterus annectens. The sequence goes on from NC_056737.1 coordinate 1,481,622,212, forward strand.
AGTATCCCTCTGTCTCAATGACTTGTAACATACATTTCCGCTTATTTGCTGTCTCCATTCATGACTTGTGTCATATTGATGTCAGCAATGGTTGTGTTATCACAGCTCAGTTTCTTTCAGTACTGTTCTGACAACGTTTGGTATGATCTATGCCTTCTCTACATTGATTCATGTACACAAGGTATTAGTTCCCATGTAAGCATGTCTTGCAGTCTGTGCACATATGCTACATTATGCTCCCCATAGCTGGACAGTAATGTTTCCTGTCCTTATGCACTGTTCTATATCAAGTGAACCTTCCCCTTGTCATGCTCTTGTGCTGTGTTACCCATGCACCACTGCTTAATGCATGTTCACTTTGCTTCCATTCATCCATGTGGCCAGGCTGTAGAAGTGAGATCTTATTTTCCAGTTGTATTGTGCATTGTATGCATATATGGCATTACCACCTGTTATCCACTGTATTCCTTTTCCTAAGTTGCTTATCTTAATGTGGTCCACAGAGTACAGTGGCAACACCATTTATGCTAAAATGGGAATTGTAATGCAGTCATTTTGCAAAAGAGGTGATTTAGCATAATTTTCTCTGTCACTTGCAAAATGTGATGCATTATCAGCCTCACTAGTAATACCATGCTCATCCTTGACCATTCCTGAACTAGGAGATCATGTGGAAAGTACATTCATACAAGACACTTTGAAGCTTGTTGAAGCACCTGTATATGTTAGTGATGCTTCTCATCATGCACCCTTCTTGTCTGGTGATGCATGCCATGTGGTTTGCACACCAAGTAGTCATGTAGATGGTGCTGCCATTTCTCTTTTTGTTCTGAGCTGTTGAGTTTATAAGGCCTCATCAGACACTGCTTTCAGAAGAGCTCTTTCCTGATACAGCCAAGAGATTAAACTGTTGTTCTGTTTACTGCGCGTGGATTATGGAGAGTACTTGTTGGTCCAAAATGATGACCTCATGTATAACAATGATACTGGGCACAAGCTTGCCAGGGCTGTGAGTGATAACAGTCTGTGCTGAACAGTGTTGGCACAGACATAGGAACATGCAAAGGTGTCACTCTAAGTGGGGGGGGGGGAGGATGTAAACTGGGGACAAGGATTCACCATCTGTCATAAGCAGTATGTATATAATTTTATACTGTATTTTCTGAGTACTGTTGCTTATTCTTGTAACCTTCTATAAGAAGGGGAAACTTGTACCAATTTCTGTCTGTTTAATATATTACATTGAAAGAAGGTATTGTTTTGAAATTGCAAACTATGCTAAAGAGAAATGACAGTCTCTCCATACTGTGAGATTAGTGTAGCATGTAAATATCTATCATTTAAACTTATAATCAAGTTGCCATATATATGTATATTAATGATTTTTTTTTTATCTTTCTGTTTTTGTTTACTCTTTCTATAGAGTTATCTGTTGTGTAGGATGTGTAACGGTGGCATTCAATTGGGTCTGTAACAGCCGACGTGCCTGTTGCTAGGTCACTCATTGGTGGTTATCAGACCTTTCATTCTGAAATAGGAAGATGGTTATCCTCTGAAAGGTGACTTGGACTGCTAACTGGTGGCCTCTGTGGCCAATTCTCAGTAATGTGATAGTTGCAACACCTCTTTGAATGGACTTAAGGGGTTCCCCAGAGTCACCTGGTATCAGGTGCAGTGGTTGGACTCGGATATTGGACCTTGGAGTATCATCTTGTGTGGCTGTTAGGATTACACACTTCTCTATCTCTCTCCATCATGACACCAAAGGATGGAAGCGATCATAATCTCAGCTGTCTGGGTGAAAGATTCTTGGGTAGGTTTTCCTGTAAACCGGTTCAACAGACGCCCATACTTGACCCTATTTCACATCATGGTGAGCCCTGTCCTTGTTTGCTACCCTCCATTCCCTGTTTGGATTATAATCCTCCTCACTTCTACTTGTGGTCCTTTATCTATCTGTATCTCTCCCCCATTGCCCCCCCCCTTTTGTGTCTGTCTTTCTCTGTGTTTTATGTTTGTTTGTTTGCTCTGCTATCCTCCCTATTCCTTCTTGCTGGCATTATTGTGGCTGTGATAATTTTCTGTGCAGCCCTTTCCTCAGCAGGTGTTCATTTTTCCAGAACTAACATGTTGGTATTTGGCATAGGATTAAGTTGCACTAGAACTTTTGTGTTATTTCACACAGCACCGCAGCATCACAAATCTTACTGAACACACTGTGTCTCTGTAAGACTATATTAATTTTGACTGCAGTATATATTATTAGTCACCATCTGAAATATTTAACAAGTGAAATATGATTATTTTAATAATGCATAATATGAATAAGTTTATTAGGTTTGTTAAATAAATGGAAGGGGTTTAAAAAAAAAGTAGTGAACTAGTCTTCCAAACACACTCCAACAGTATTCCCAGAATGATCGACAGAAGCAGTGGAACAATAAAATCATTTTATTAAGCAATAAAAACACTGATAAAATGACTGGTAAGCACTTTCGTTTAATAAAGTATTAAACTTCATCAGACACCATGTTCTTTACATCACTTCCTTATATGCTCATATAGTTCAAATGCATTAGATAAAAAAATGCAAATCAATTAATAAACCCACCATCATAGCCTGCCTAAAAGGTACCACATACACAATAAAACACGAAGAATTATATATGTGTATATGTGTGTGCTTTCCAATGGAAAAGCTTAATTAAAGTAAAATACTGAATGAGCATTACTAAAACTTGTGCATAAAACATACTGACTATAAAGTGCTAAAGTTTTTTTTCTCTCCAATGCTTTTAACCTTAGCACTGGGGTGATAGAACTATACTCATTTATCCCCGCCAAATGTCAGCCTGCAAACAGATTTGCCATCTAAGTTCCTTAGATTCTAAAAGTAGCCCCCATGTTTTTTTGTCATTAATTTCAACCTGATCAATGACTAAAAATCTAAACCAATGCTCTAAGTTTTTACAAACATGTTTAGCTAAGGCATTATTTAAGTTATGTTTTCTTGTACAATAGTCATGTTCATAAATCCGTTGACTAAACTTCTACTCTGTTTTATGTATGTAAAAGGCTGGGCATGAGTCACACGATGCTAAGTAAATCACTGCTTTTGAACTGCAGTTATATTTTCTCTTGATATGGTATGTAGAATTTCGTACCATAAAATTGTTTGTTACTTGTATTTTATGGCACCATGCACATGCCTCACACTTAAACATACCATGCGTACTATGACTATTCATAAACTGTTTCTCCTTAAATATGTCTTTAAAATTCATTCCTTTTCTGTAGGTAATAACAGGTCTTTCACCTATTTGTTTTCTAATATTAGAGTCATCTGTTAATATAGGCCAGTTCATTTCATATAAGGGCCTTAACTTTCTAAAGTCTTCACTAAATGTAATGGTTAACGATCCTGAAAAATCGAAGACTTGTTCAGTACCATACTTTTGCGTATCTGTAGTTATAACAGGCACTACAATAGAATAAACAACCTCTTCTACTACTATTATACACATTTTCAGTAATGCTTATTCAGTATTTTATTTTATTAAGCTTTTTTCATTAGAAAGCACACACATATACACATATATAATTCTTTGGGTTTTATTGCGTATGTGGTACCTTTTAGGCAGGCTATGGTGGTGGGTTTATTGACTGATTTGCATTTTTGTCATCCAATGAATTAGAACAATTTGAGTACATAAGGAAGTGATGTGAAGAACATGGTGTCTGATGAAGTTTAATATTTTATTAAGCAAAAGTGCTTACCAGTCATTTTATCAGTATGTTTATTGCTTAATAAAGGATTTTATTGTTCCACTGGTTCCTTTGATCATTCTGGGAATACTGTGGGAGTGTGTTTGGGAGACTAGCTCAATACTTCATTTTTCATTTAGTTTTTGTGTTTGTTTTCCATTTTGGTGGTTTATGGCTTCTGGAAGTGCACTAGATTATCCCCAGCTCTCCATTCTCAATGGACAAGATGGCGTTGAGAAGATCATCGGTAACTTAACAGCTTTAATAATGCAACTTAACCAATGGAAGGACTACCTATTTGAATGGATTGGTTCAACTGGAGAAATTCCTCCCACTGTGAATCACCCACAGGGGAGCCAGAGGATCAACGTTTGACTTTAATTCTTCACTACTTTGTTTTGCTGCTGCCAAACAACTCACCTTGTAGGAACCTTCCGGTTCTGCAGGTGGAAATACACAGTCTGGGTTACTAGAGAAGTTGCCTGGACAAGGAATTGCTACTAATGGTGTTCATAGACAAAGAACTGCTTTTTCCAACAGGAGAGAAATTCCATTACTTAAAGACTGGTTGGGCACTGTTTTTTCCTTTATTACAGGACAGGAATGGACTGGTCCACCTTGGAGGGTAAGCTCAATGATTTTGACAATAAGTTGTTGAAATGTAAAAAACTGTACCTTGAAAATGCATACCTGGGGGAGTGTATCCGGTGTAATATTGTTCCCAAGGATTTACGTATTTGGAAATACCCTACTGGCTTGTCTAATAATTCAACTTTACATGTTGACCTGTTAAAAAGTTTGACAGGTTTGGTATTGAATTGCTCAAATTGCTTATTAAATATAACGATAAAGAAGTAGAAATCCTCAGTAAAGACTTGACTGTTTTGGACAAAAACATAAGGGAAGATGCTTCATATGAACAATTCAAGTATGAGCATCTGAGAATTTATAATAGCATAGAGCAATACATAGAAAAGTTAAAAGCTGGAAAAAAACAAAAAAATTAACAGGGACTTAAATGAGTATGCGAATGGCTTAGCATACCCAAAAACCACCCAACTTTCAGAACAAACGTAGACATTATAATAATAGGAAAAACTTTCCTGTAAACAATTATGACAATAACCAGGATTTGGGGAATGTGGCTGACTTAGAAGAACATGGAGCAACCTCGGACTATGACAATGATTACCCAGGGCTAAGAAGGTTGGAGAGAATTAGAAATAAGAATGACTCTAATGGCAGACAAGTGCAACAATTGGGATTTCAAGGAGTGGGGTTTTAGGGAGCCAGACCAAGGAACAAAAACTGGACGACATAAGTTTTTTGCATCAGGTTGTTGACCATGATAGTGTGATTTTAAATGACCATGAAAGCCAATTTGGTGGATGTACTATTGTTTTGAATATGCAAAATGACTTTAAAGTTGATAATTTCTCTCATGTGCATGTTGATATTGATGTTGCAAACTTGTTATCCAGGGGCATGACATTTGTTCTGACCCATTCATTTAAGTTAACTGACATCATGATAGACTTAAAGTTGTATTTGAGAAAATTGAACCTTTCCTTATTGTATCAAAATAATGTCGACAACACCCACACTAAGAACACAATTGGGATTACTTCAACTTTTACTCTACCCCTCCATCCTAGACTAGTCATGTATGAAAAATGATGTGAACTAGATTTAATGAACATGCATAAATGTAAAAGGAGGCAGATGGTAAGATGAATCTTAACAAAAATGAGTGGCAACTTGTAAAGAATTTGCAAAAAGAAAAAATAAGAATGATGAAACCTGGTAAGGGGGTTGGGGTAGTCATTATGAGTCCGGACATGTATAATAACAAAGTGAATGAACTATTAGAGGTCAACATTTATGAGGAGACTACACTTAATGATCTAAATGGAGCATTTAGGAATATCTGTACTCAGTTAAGTGACATTTTCCTTGAAAAAAAGGATAGATATACACTTATACATCTATCTCAACATTTTGACCCCTAGAATACCAGTGTTTTTTGAATCCCCAAAATCCATAAACGTCTAAACCATCCCCCTATGAGACTTTTAGTGAATGGGAGGGATTCAATAACCTCAGCTTGTGCACAATATTTAGATTTCAAATTAAAGAAATACCTAAAAGAAGAACTTCAGATTTGTAAGGACTCATGGACATTTCTGGCTTCCTTAAACAAAATACAATACAGCCAAACAGATATACTGGTGACCATAGACGCATCTGACATTTACACAGTTATACTGCAGGATATTGGACTGGAGTGGATCCACGAAATACTTATAGAACATAGGACCCCCCCCATGATACTATTACCCTAATATTGGAGCTATTAGAGCTGGTACTTAGTAATAACTATATAACATTCAACAACAAGTACTATTTACAGAAAAGGGGTATTGCCATGGGTTCACCTTGTGGTAGGGCATATGCCAATGCAGTCATGGTGTATTGGGAAAAACATTTTGTTTTTCAGTCCTACAATAACCACATTAGGACACACCATAGGTTCCAGGATTATATTTGCCTTATATGGAAGGGATCACTGGCTACACTTGAGCAATTCCTGGAATACATAAATAACACCATCACATTCTTTAAATTCACTTTGAATGTGAACTTCAATTTTATTAATTATTTGGATGATCACTTATTTAAGGATGAAGTAAAAGGGAGATATGTCACCATAATTCACAGGAAAGAGACTTATTCTGTTTCCTTCACTATAGTAGTTCACATACCCCAGCATCAAAAAATGTCTGTAGTGAAGGGACAGTTGGTTAGGGCAGCTCGAATGGTCACCAGACACGAAGATTTTATTCAGGAATGTAATACTTTATGCTTGATGTTCCTTAAAAGAGCATACCCTGTAGACCTAATCGATGACGTGATTCAGGAAGTCACAAGGAAAAGAATGAATGGACATTTTCAGCCCATTCTGGGAGATGAATGTCATTCTACAGACGCAATAGTAGAAGAGGTTGTTTATTGTATTGTAGAGCTTGTTATAACTACAGATACCCAAAAGGATGGTACTAAACAAGTCTTCGATTTTTCAAGATCTTTAACCATTATATTCAGTGAAGAATTTAGAAAGTTAAGGTCCATATTTGAAAAAAACTGGCCTATATTAACTGATGATTCTAATATTAGAAAACAAATAGGTGGAAGACCTGTTATTACCTACAGAAAAGGAATTAATTTTAAAGACATATTTAAGGAGAAACAGTTTATGAATAGTCATAGTATGCATGGTATTGCATTCCATATAAAGAGAAAATATAACAGCAATGCAAAGCAGTGATTTACTTAGCATCGTGTGACTCATGCCCAGCCTTTCACATATGTAAAACATAGTGGAAATTTAGTCAACGGATTTATGAACATGACTATGCTATAAGTAAACATAACTTAAATAATGCATTAGCTAAACATGTTTGTGGCAACTTAGAGCATCTGTTTAGATTTTTAGTAATTGATCAGGTTGAAATTAATGACAAAAAAAATATGGGGGCTACTTTTTAGAATCTAAGGAACTTAGATGGCAAATCTGTTTGCAGGCTGACAGTTGGCCGGGGATAAATGAGCGTAGCTCTATCACCCCAGTACTAAGGTTAAAAGCATTGGAGAGAAAAAAACTTTAGCACTTTATAGTCAGTATATTTTATACACAAGTTTTCAGTAATGCTTATTCAGTATTTTATTTTATTAAGCTTTTTCCATTAGAAAGCACACACATATACACATATGGGTTCACTTTATAACATCGAAATACTGAAATGTCGAGTTTCAGTATCTCGAAGCTATAAAATCGAATGTTAAAAATAGTGAACGTTCATAATCGCGGATTTGACGTATGTCGAAAATATGTTGAATTTGCGGTTATGAAGTTGCCCTATGTAATGTCCGGGTTTGTGTTTTGTTGGTGCGCGGTGCCGTGTTTAGATGTAGGTGTTATGTCAGGTAAGTGAGTGTTTTGTAAGGGTTTTGAGTGGGAGTTAGAGTGTGTGTGAGGGACTGGAGAATGTGCGTGTGTGAGTGAGCTTTTGTGTTGTGTTTGTGCGATCTCGGAGTTAGTATATATAAGTAGGGGGGGTGTGGGGGGTGCAGCCCCATATAGGGTGCAGGGGCTTGCCCCTGCTTATGAGTGAGTTGTGTATGTGTGTTGTTTTTTTGTTTATGTTGTGATGTGGGTGTTGTGTTGTATGTTTAGTGCAGTGTGTGCGGTGTTTTCGGTTATGTGGTTTCACGGTTTTTGTTTGTCGGTGTTTTGTGGATTCGGTTTTATAGTCTCGAGATACTGAAATTCGATATTTCAGCATTTCGAGGTTATAAAGTGAATCCACACATATATAATTCTTTGGGTTTTATTGCGTATGTGGTACCTTTTAGGCAGGCTATGGTGGTGGGTTTATTGACTGATTTGCATTTTTGTCATCCAATGAATTTGAAATATTTGAGTATATAAGGAAGTAATATAAAGAACATGGTGTCTGATGAAATTTAATACTTTATTAAACGAAAGCTCTTACCAGTCATTTTATCACTGTTTTTATTGCTTAATAAAAGGATTTTAATTTTCCACTGCTTCCTTTGATCATTCTGGAAATACTGTTGGAGGGTGTTTGGGAGGGTCTATATTACATAATCAAAGTTCCGTAACTCCAAACACCTAATGGTCGAACCATTATGTTCAAAGTTACAAAACTTCGACTACATAAAAAAAAAATAATAGACAACATACATCAAAATAAATTGTTGTAAGCAGGGGGGTAAGCACCCCTGCACCCCCCCCACACACCCCTACTTAAATATACCAACTCTGAGATCGCACCACTTTGAACATAATGGAAATCTCCATTTATGGAGATTTCCATTCAAACACACAAACTTTTACAAATTCGAGCTTATGGTCTCGACCATATGTGGTTCGAACTTGTAAAAGTTCGACTACATGATAGGAACCCGTTTGGGAGACTCGTTCACTACTTCATTTTTTATTCAGTTTTTGTGTTTGTTTTCACTTTTGGTGGTTAATTGCAAGGGGTTTTCATTAATCTATGATGTTATCTTCTTCCTGAGTTAGTCGATTGTTTTCCTCTACAGAGTGCATCAATTCTTATTAAAAAGATTACATATTTCTATAACTCTGCTTTTTACTGATATAATATGCTGTGAGCTATGAATAGTAAGCCTTCCCATATCAATGATTTCACTGTGCCACTTTTCAACACACACTTATGCATACACTTCTACTTTTATAAGTTCATACATTTGTAAACAGGATTTAGGCCTTGCAGCCTTTAAAAAGCACTGATTCCTCCAAACAGGAATATGAACTTTACTATCTGCCCATGTGTCCAAACTCTCCTTAAAACTTTTTAAAGTCTTGGACTGTTTAACATTGAGTGGTATATTCTTCCGTAATTTTGTGACCTTTACAGTGATATACTGAACTTGCATCATAGCACTACCCATTTTAATATTCTTATGTTTGTGTTTTTCCACAACTATTGATCTCTGTATTAAATTTGGCGTGCAAAACTAGGTCATGAAATATTCTATTGTCCAGAATCAATTTTCCATTAATATACCTATAACAAAAGCGAAATAATCACAATATCGCAGATCTTTGTTCATATTCCATATTCCTTAACTTCAGTATTTTTAGTAAATTTCCTTTGAATACCCTCTCGTCTCCTTAATTGTACTCTAATATAAACACAAAAAAGAATTGTTATATTCTATGAGTGGTCTTATATATGTCTTATATACCTGTAATGATACACTTTCATCTCATGTTGATAAATTATGCAACAAATAGTACATATGTTTAATGGCTTTCGCTACTTTAAATTCAGAAAGTGCTTTAAAGGAAAATTTAGCATTCGTAAATCTTTGCATTCCTTAGATTCCACTAATTGAGTTTCCATCAAATGTATTTATCCTTGTTCTGTTTCCTTATTATTCCATTATTACTAAGCATCCTGCTTAGCACTGCAGCTTTGACTGTATTTCTGTATGAAGGGGAGAATGATGCATTCACATGTACTGCTGTCAAACTGTCTCATGTTATAATTAATTGCTGTTTTTTGCAATTATAAACCATTAATAACATCACCAGATTCATTTTAAATGCATCAGTTTCATTACTTTACCTACCAACATTTTCTAATGTGCTAACATGTTTATACAACGTGTGGCAAATTTAATAAATAAGTTATGATGCATCGCTATGGATAAGAATTAATACCTTTCACCTGAAGTAGTCTTACTGTCCTTCCATTACACAAAACACATAACCATGCTTTTTTCAATATTTAGATCTATAGTACATTTTAATTGCATGAAAAGATTTAAAATGTTTAATAAATAAAACAAAAGAAGGCTATTATCTCTATTTCTACATTTAATCTGGAAACTTTTACCTGTAAGCAACATGTAAATGCAAACTTTTCTGGTTTATTACTTTAATATTTCCTTCTCCTACTACTTAAGGGCTTTAATTATGTTGTAATATTTCACAAAATTATTTGTTCTGGTCCCCTTCAATAAACACATCACACCGAATGACATTTGACAACCTTTATTAAATTTTCATAAACATAACTTTGTTATCCAATATTTATTAATAGAACTGAAACATAATATAGCTGATTGAACTCCAGCATTCACATCCATGTAATATTAATCAGGACAGTGCAACCTTGCTCATTCTGACCCAGTAAGCAGCGTCCATGCCTCCAACTCGCTTACTTATGAAGCATCGTCCCTTTACTCACTTCATTTACCATTTATTGAATTAACATCCACCCAAATAAGCAGCATCCTTACCCCACTTGCTTATTTATTGAGCCACCTTCAAATACTCACTTTCCTTTCCTAATTCATGGGAACGACCATCTAAAAGCCTAGAGGGGGAACAGAAGAGGGCACACCTGTCCCTCTTCTCCTCCCTACCTAAATGACAAATAACCACAATCCCCACTATACCACCAAAAAAGAAGGGAGGGAGGGTGGGTAGCAAGTTCACGCCAAAATGTGACTCCTTACCCAGATACACTTGCATAAGCCCCTTAAGCCCCTCCCTATCCATACCTCATTTCCTCCCAATCATCCCTCTCTTCCCATTTAACCCCCCACCTTCTTTACTCCTACTAATATGTTTATCTAACCCCACTCTGAAGATGTCCGAGGACAAAATGGTTTGTTACCAAACCTCATTTGTCCCAGTCCCCTTCAATAAGCACATCACACTGAATGACATTTGATGACCTTTATTAAATTTTCATTAACATAACTTTGTTATCCAATATTTATTAATTAGAACTGAAACATATAACTTATTGAGTTAACATCCAACCAAATAATTAGCGTCCTTACCCAGCTTGCTTATTTATCAAGCCACCTTTAAATACTCACTTTCCTTTCCTAATTCGTGGGAATGACCATCCAAAAATCCAGAGGGGAACAGAAGAGGGCAAGCCCGTCCCTCTTTTCTGCCCACCAGCCTAACAAGGCTTTTCCCCCTCTCGCTGATAAACTTTCAGCAACCTAACCTCCATTAAGTCCTTAGGCCAAATATCATTTGGTGTACCCCATTATCACGAAACAAAATTGATCCGTGTCACCACCACAAAAAACCCTATCACATAACAAAATAGCCAGTTACACAAACAATTGAAAACAAACCACTGATCCCGTTCTTATGCTAATGTAACAAACAATAAACTCACAGCCCAGCATAACCACTACCCATGAACCAAATAATCCAAACCTCATGACCAATGGAAGCCTCAGAAGGATTAAAAGGACATTACCAGCCAACTAGACAACCAAACCCTAAGCCCACCACCACAAAACTATGCACAGGCGACTGCCTACCTTCATGTTACCTTGCATCCCCACTTTACCACCCAAATAAATGTTAAAACCAAATGAAATCCCATTAATGTCAGTGCATTAACAATCCTGATATCACACCAACAGTGCATTATAAACATAAATTGTTTTATTTGGCCATCATGGCATTTAAGCAACTAACTCATCAACAGCCTTATATAATAATCATCTAAGAGCCACCCAGCCCTCCCTCCAACAATCCTATGCATGCGCAGCACCTAAAGTCATCCTCACCATTGCTGACCCCCAAAACCTTTCCGGAATGACAACCTATAGCCATAACAAATGCCATAGAAACTATAACACCTTGAACTCAAATCTGTAGCCCAGTCATCAAAGAAAACCCATCTTACCGTATTCAACGTCTGCCCCTCTACCCACTCAACCCAAGCCAACCCGACCCATGAAACCACTGAAAACCCAACAAATTCATGATAGCACAATTCTATGCTCCTGATTAAGGTGCTGATTGATAGAAACATATAACAGCTGCATAACCTTAAACACCCCCCCTAATCAGTACCTCCTAAAGGGTCTATGTTAAAAGAACGAACAATCATAATGTCGAGTACAGCATACTTGACACACTATGATCGAAAGTTCAAAACCTCAAAACCTTAAAACCCCGAAACAAACAAAATCGAAAGATTTTGTTTGTCCCACACCTTCCCTACACTAACATACTAAACACACACATACAACCAATGCATACAAACCCCTACACACTCACATCACACCCCCCTAACTAAATATACCAACTCCGAGATCGCTGTACATTGGGGAAAGGACAATTTCTGGGTAATCGCAACAAGCGATTACCAGGAAATTGCCCTTTCCCCAATGTACAGCGATCTCGGAGTTGGTATATTGAACAAAGCAGCCTTTTACCTAGCCATTCCAAACAGCGTAGTATGTCTACGCCACATGCTACACTGACTAGGATGGCTGACCAAAACATTTTGACATTTGGAGTCTCTGATTACATGAGTGTTCGATCAGAGGTTGTCAAGTATATTGTACTCGACATTTTGATCGTTCAGTCATGTAACATAGACCCCCTCCTAAAGCCCCTCCTGGCTAAACCCTAGTCACAACTGAAAGAAATAGAACATGCCGACTTCTGAAAAACTCCAAAAATATGCCTTGCTTAAACCCTCTATCACCCATGTAAACAAAGCACCCTGCTCCACAGTATACCAAAGGCACCCTCATACCTGCAATGCTTCCAGCAACTCTACCTACAAAATCCCCTCAAGCATAAAGAAATGGTTCTTGTGGTACTCCTTCTAAACCCTAACCTAGTATGTAACATCACCAATAGCTACCACTCCCTATGAACCATATCAACTTTCCATCATCAGATCAGATCATGAGCCCTCTACCAACACAGCAACCTGCATAGATACCAGTAAATGCACCCCAAAACATCACCCAAATCTGACATGCCTAACTGCATACCTACCATATTAAAATTACTGGAAACCTCATTGCCCGCCTATCCAAAAACCAACCCAACCTCAGCTGTTAAATCCATCCCACCAAGGTTCTACCTAAAATTCTCTTTAAATGCAAACTAAACACCTGCTATACCATGCCTCTAATTTGCCTTGAGCATACCTGATCCCACAGTAATCTCAAGCCATACAGACTTCCTCACCTAAATGAGTACCTGGAATCATGTCATTACCTGCAGCCTCACTGCTTTCCATGCCAATGTCCAGAACCTCCAACAGTGGCATCCTCTGTCCAATCCACTTCCTTTAGGTCTATGAGCTGATCCTTCACCATCTCTGACAGAAATTCTGTACCTCCATCTGCAAAAGAAAACAAATTAAGCACCTTGCTGTCATGAAAATTGCAAAGCTTCAAGATATCATGTACTCTTAGCTTTCCCATTTATGCAAAGTAACCCCATTATAAATAATTTGTCTTAATATTACAGTAGCCTATGATGATGACCCAGTCATGCCTACCAAAGATCTCATATCCACTCACATCCTGACAGTCTGCTAAATAAAGCCAGTTGGCTATAAGGCTCTCAAAAGGGGGGGCCTGCAATGGATATGCTCAAATCACTATCACTCTACTCTGTATCATACAAAATGTTCATAGGTAATCTGTGACTTACCTACAAATCGATCTCAGACCCTGCACTAATAGAGATGCTCCATATCCATAAGTCTAACTCCTCGCATAGTACCCAAAGGCATAAATCTCATATATGACACTAACACCAACTGCTGAGGAGACAGGTTTATCTCCCAGAGGCTGCCCCATCTCTGAAATAGACTCCCCATACACGTCAAACATAGTATGTTGTTGCCCACAGGAACCTTGAATGAGTGGATGGGTAACCACAAATTTGTCCCAAGGTATCTTAATTTTGGCAAATCCCAGTGGGGATAGTTAATTTTGACAAACCACACACCTTCCCAAACGCTATGGGTAACAGTCCCCTCCCCTGAATCACTCTGCCATAGAAGATCAAACAATAAATTAGGGAGAAAGTACCAGGGCTGGCTTCAGCTCCCCCACAACCCTGAATTTACTTACAAGAGCAATCTGAGACTGAATAAAAAAACGACTCCTTAAAACCATGTATATCAGACACCAGAGGAACACAAATAACAACAACTCCCAACATAACTCTAAACTTATAAGGCAGGATTTGCCTCAACATGACTTCACTGACCAGAATGAAGTGTGGACCACCATGCCCTGCCACCCACAAGAATACCCCAAACTCTCACTGCCTTATATCAGCACAGTCAATCCAATGAGATGCATGCAATAGAACTGCTGCTGATTCCCCTAGCAGCTGGGCCCCACAAAAATGTAAACTAAGCAATAACACCACAACTGATTCCTCCCTACCAAGAAACGGCACATTACCAGTCTGACAATCCAGCAATTAACCCTATTACTTGCAGCGCTTCCCAGTCTAAACAGCGAAAGACACCACTGTTTACTCAAACAGCCTTACTAACTAAGCCCCCTGCCACTGAATCCTAGCAGCTGGAAGAAACTTCAATCTATGCTTTGGCCAGTGATTGTGTGCCTCAAATCCCTCAGTGATTTGTCTGCCAACTTCTGAGCAGTTGAGCAGTATCTCTGTACCTAGCCTTCATGTGTGAAGGAGAGAGGTGACCCTATATCACTTCCAAAGCAGGCCGTACCCCCGTGACAGTTATGGCTTACTGAATGTTCAGCAGAAACTGTCTATAATTCCTGGAGGGCTTCTAACTTCAGCACTCACATAAAACACACTATTCCTCATACCTCGCACCTCTTAGTGCAAGAGGAAGCCTGAAACTCAGGTGGATTCCAGTGTACTCCAACAGCTACCCTCAGCAATTCACCAAGATGTCCCAGAAGGCCAAAAATTATGAGAAAATAACCAAAACCATGACATAAAATGTAGACAACTCCAAGATCTGTACAGCGGAGAGATAAGTCAGTCATGTGTCTCACACACACCCACCACCAGCGGACTCCTTGAGAAAACCTCAATGGGGTTGGGAGGTTGACCTAATGGTTAAAGTGTTTGCCTTACAAACACAAGGTGTAGGGTTTGAGTCTTACAAGGGATAATTGGCTAGGCTTAAAATGGCTCACAAGGGCAGTTAGCATAGTACTAACCTATGAACCTATGAAAACAAAACAACCCACAAAACCAAACCAAACACATACCACCATCGAACCAAAGAACCCACACAGACCATGCCTTAGCCTTCCCCCTTCATCATGAGGGCCAAACATCTATACCCTGCCGACAACCATTATTCCCGGGGAACTCAGCACACAGTTTTACAACACATATGCCGTGGCAATCATAACTGCGCCTCACTCTCAGCCCACAAAAAGCCCCCAACCACTACTGCTGAGGGAATACACCAACAAAATCCAAATTGCGCTGATAGTATAAACTAAGGCAAATTCTTTCAATAGTCCTGCCAGCACTCCATATACTACTTCTGGCCTTTACAAGATGCTTGAAGTCATAACCATCACATTTTAAGTGAATTAGAGAACTCAAATTTAAGTCAATAATTCTGATAAGCACACACTCTTCCGCCTCAACCATCAACCTCTCTCACCCAAGAACCCCCCCCCCAAAAAAAATAAATAAATAAATAACATGGCCAGTGATGAAAAACCCAAGCCCCTCCAACCTCGCTGCAGCCACTCCCACTGCAGGAGTGAACCACTTTAGCATTCCATTGCAGTCAAACAACAGGGGGTCAGCTATCAACATGCACAAGCAACCATACCTGTACAACTTGCAGCTTATTTTATGAACCACAAAGCAGATATTGTATACCCTTAGGTCTTTCATGTAAATCTGAGGCAAAACCTGGGATTCTGTGAGCATTTGCACCTCCCACACTGCCCCCTACCTTTTTTTTATATCTCTATTTAAAGCATTACACCGTGCATGCAGGGTAGCAACCCCCTCCCCCCGTGAAACTCACAGCCTGTGAAAACAGCCATCGTGGCTCCCTCCAGCCCCTAAATCACCACTGAAAGAAGCAGAAACAACTAACCTTTCCATTTTCCCTTTTGTATTATTATACATAAATAAGGTTCGGCCATACCGATGACTCCTCTCTCCACATGAAATAATAATGGAAGCTGTGTCTTTTTTTTTTTTTTTTTTGAATACATCCCTGAGCCTGTTAAGTTTTATCTGCTTTATTAAGAAATGGAAGGGCAGGCCTGTACCCCACATGAGCAGGAACAACTGCACAGAGCCCATCTACCTTGTCTGTATCTGATACTACCACTGATCAATTAAAAATTAAATTAAATCAAAACAGAAAGGGATAGTGATTATGGAGTGATAGCTAAAACTCCACCGTGCATGCAAAATGATGACCCATTACTCATGGGTTTCTTGTGGTCCACAAAATCACCTGTACCAATACAAGAACCAGCAACAAGCTGGAAAAAAATTTCTAACAACCCTGACAAGTGCTTTTGTGGAGAAAGATAAAATATTATAATGGCCACATTAAAACAATACACTGGATTAGTATTTTTGAACCCCATTTATATAGAATTTGAATTGAACGAGGCAAACATTGACCTAGTTGTATGCAGAACTAGTGGCCAGTTTTCCTCCTCTAGTGTAATCTATATGAATTTCACAACACTTACCTAAGCATTTCCAACCTAGCGACCTGCTTTTACAGACAGTCCGTGCTCCACTAAATGCACCACTGCTGCAAGTAGTGTGCCAGCACCACTATGGACATAATTACTGTGCGAGAGGAAAAGGGGTTAAAAGGGGGACTCTGACCAATGAGTACTGGAATGAATGAACTAACGTCAACCCAAGAACCTCTGCCTAACCAGTGCTGTTTTGACAAGCAACACCTGCACCAGTCTGCAACACACTCATGTCCCATGTTTGAACCCAAGGAACCTGTAATCCCTCCACTACGTGGACGGGCAATAAAAATCAGCCCCTGCACCCTGGGGTTAAGAAGCATCAAGCTTAACCACCATGCCAAAACCCTCGTCCCCGAGACCAATTGAACATCAAGAAACCTTGCATCTCAATGAGAGAAAGAAAGAAAAGAAAAAAAAAAGGGAATAAATAAACAATTTATATACTTGCCCTACCCACTTACTACTCACCTCCTCATGCTCGCCACAACCAAGGCCTACCTGACCAAAGAACCCACTAGTCGCCATGGACACAAACCTGCAATTTAGCAAGTTCATGCCAAAATATGATTCCTTACACAGATACACTTGCATAAACCCCTTAAGCCCCTCCCTATCCATACCTCATTTCCTCCCAATCATCCGTCTCTTCCCATTTAACCCCCCACACCTTCTTTACTCCTACTAATATGTTTATATAACCCCACTCTGAAGATGTCCCAGGACAAAATGGTTTGTTACCAAACCTAATTTCTGTATTAAAGGTGTTAATTGTATTAACTGGAGCCCCATACATTCCCTTGTGCACTGAAGATCACTGGGGCATTCCCAAATGCAGCCTTTTCTAAGGTGATTGGCTGACAGAGTAAGGCACTCATACCTGCTTATACTACCCCAGGAATGAACTTTGAAAAATTGTTGCCATCTTTGGCATCATTTAATTGCTGTTTTTTTTCCTGAAGGCATATATTTCATGTTCTGCAGAGTAAATAAGCTAAAAAAATGAACAGGACATATTAAAAAGCTAATTTTAAATGATGTATTCAGGTTTGCAAAACCAGTTAATATCTCATTTGCTAAAATAGTGCAGAAATTAGTAATTGTAGTTATATTTCTTTGTAAATAACAGTTAGGACTCTGTTAACTAAAATGGAAAAAAAAGGCAATATATGGACTGGGTTAGAGCTTTAGTATCTTTTGTTCACATCATAAAGCATTTGCTTAAAAGTTTTGCACCTTGCTAATTAATTAATCTTTCATTTCTGTTATTATTATTATTCTTTTCGATAACATCAATTATTTTTATATGCCGGTAGCATACAATTCATACCTTATATTGTACTGATGGAACCTTATTATCTATCACTGCTGTAAAGGATATTAAAATTTAATTGGAATATTATTGGTTTATCAGCTCACACTGTTAGAGAAAGGACTTTTGAGAAATATTAATAAAGCACCACAAAGACATTAGTACAACATGTTTAAATATAGGCAAGCCCTGAGATTCCTTAACAATAGTGCTGGCTTTTCACAAAGCCTACACAATTACAGCACATTAGTGCAATGAGAAGCAAAGGTTATTGAATATGTCAGCTGGTCATTGCACTTACACAATTCCAAACACCATTTTTTGATGAGAATCAGTGTTGGCAGCCATGAAACAGGGCTAGGACTCATAGGCATACAGTTTGAACAAATGTCATTGTGTGAAAGCAAATGTATCATGTAAGCACTCTTGGACACCTTACATGAAGTAAGGGCAAATGGATTTTAGGAATTTAAGTGCATGGGGATGTAAAATCAGGAGAGTGTATAGTGAATACAATGCTAATCGTGCAGAAATAAGTATATTGGGTGGGTAAATCTAAAAACTGTATTCAATTAATGCATTCAAATGTGATGATATCATAAAGAACCATTTTCAACAGAAAGACATCCATATTGATGGTAATATTACATAATTCTGTTTCCAGTTCTTTACCAATGTACATAACTTAAAAATGGGCATGCTAAATGGACTTGAGATAGACATAATGCAATTTTATAAGAAAGGACAGTAAATGTTATACTAATGCTGATAACATGCCAAGTTGAGGTAAACAGCAAGGGAAACATTAGGGGCATACAGTGGAGCTATTAAATATGGCATGTATATACAGGGAATGTGTGTGTTTGTGATAATTTATTGCAATGCTGTATCCTCCACTTCATTCTGTATTAAGAAGGCATGAGCCATATACCATCTGTGTCATACTCAGCAGAAAGGGACATGTTTAACCATCTGTTGTCACTAGACAATCAAACATTGGGGGTTATATTACCTTGACACATGTTTCAGAAATGCATGTGTTTTATATACACATGCATAACAAACAGTATTATAATAGTAATCAAAATACATAAGTGGCAAATATCAGTATAGATCTTATGACACTGCAGTACTTCAAGGTCTCTGTTAGTAAATGGAGTGCATTGAATACAGGATTATACTGGTCATGCTCAAAAGACATTACAGTGAACGCTGCCATAATAGCATGCAAATAACACAAACACACAAGAAGGTATCCAAACACAGGCCCAATCATACCGTGTGATGATTTGGCATCATGGTATACAGGAAGACATGTTATGTAAGTCCTCATATCCAATAAAGCTGTATATTGTAAAGAAAACAATTACAGTAATACATACATTTTTGGAAGAAAACATGCAATACTGTGCATTGTTATTTTGAAATTAAGTAATGCCTGTGAACAATGACATCCATCCATATTGGTATCTTGCCAAACCTGAACACATACTAGGACAGATATCAGAAAGATGTGCACGGAGTGACACCACAGAAATAGGCATAATGTGTTTGTCATGACAAACACATTTGAATGTCTTACAGTACTCTCCTATTGTAATTAGTTTGGATCCCCTACTGTGATATGGATCCCTAACTGTGGAGGGTGATGCCTTCTGACTGTGCAATAAATACCTCCTTTTCCTAAGCCACTCTGGTCTGCCACAGTTTTTTGACAGACAGATGTTACCAGATTCAAACCTCTGCCTATCACTACACACTACAGAGCTGTGTAATTATTTCATCTTACACAGGGCATAGCAATGAATCTTGTCAGAAATAAATGAAATCAATTTGTGAGGTAATAAAGGGCATTTGAGGATAATGTGTACAAAATGATTTTGTCACAGTGATGTCAAGGAGGTAACTATGTTAATGTCCACACAACTGTGAGCATTGTAATATCAATGTTTCTTGGCCAACAAAGCTGTTTCTGTTGTTTTGTACAAAATTTTCCCATATCTGAAACACACTGCATCTGTGTAGATATGCTATACAAGTCATTGCTGAAAGCATTTAATACAGCAGCACTCACGCCATGACATTAACATGACAACTGCATCACTGGCAGGATATTACAAAATGAATTTATATTTCTTTCTTCAAAGTAAAAATAGAGAGAAATGACTATGCTTGTAGAATGTCACACTTTGCTGGAATCAAACAGCCACCTATGTAAGTCCACTGATTACCAACATGTGTAGGAATCACCTGCACCATATTTTTTAACAAAGCTGTGAGAATCCACCTATGCAAAGTCATTACATATTATGATTGTTTTGCAATTTGTATGACACAAAAGGGCTGGAGGAGGTTTCTCCCACTGTAATTGTACACATTATAAAAGTTGTGGATGTCATTCATGTATAACAGCATTATAACATACGATGCTTCCAGTCAATGTGGGTTGTGAACACTTGACTACATAATGACAGAAGGTTCTTGATATTGTGAAAAATGAAAGTGCCACAGTGCCACATGTGATACAATTGTGAGATATTTTGTTCTTTTTAAGCCATGACATCATGTTATTGCTACAAGGGTTATGTGTGCTTGTAATTTCTTTAAAAGACTGCTGCTGTGTCTTTCTTTCACAACATTGCCAGCTGCTAGGTATACCCAAACACATATGATGTTTAATGCAGTCGTCACTGTGATATGAGAACACGAATCACGCACAATGTGTAGATAATCACAGAGTTGAACACATGCTTTACTAAGGGAACAACATACATAACATAGTCTCATGTCATCATGCCACTGGAAAAGTCTTAGTAGTTTTCATGGGAAAGCCAGTGGTTAAATATTGTATGTAAAACATCTAAACAGTAAATTATCAAACATGTCTTACTTCAAAAATAAATTAATTGAATGGCCATAGTTGGCCAACATCATGAACGCAACCAGCCAAGATGGGGGGGCTTTGCATACCACACCCTCAATGTGTGGGGCTGAACCACCCATGCCCCCCAATTAAATATACCAACTATAAGATCACACTACAATGGGGAACAAGGCAAATTTAAAAGGTTTCCTTCACTTACCTTATGCATTGCGATTCTTCTTGGTTGTTGGCCAACTACGGCTATTCAATGAATTTATTATCAAAGTAAGCTGTGTTCAGTAACTTACTGTTTAGATATTTTACATATGATATTTAGCTGTTTGAGAATATTTTTTTGATAGCCAAATATAGACTCCACTTAAAAAAGTGCACTCAAAACAGTCAGTCATACTAAGCTAATGCCTGTATTAAAACCCTTGAAAGGATGCAAAAATATGTCTAAAGAGGTTTCATCACACCGCAAAGGAACTCCAATGTCATACACTTTAAATGACATAATTGAAGGATACTAACAACTTACTAAAGCAGAGGGAGGGGGAACAAAGACAGAGAGATGGAGAGAAAAATCACACCAGTATTGTTCCTGAGACAAGTACAGCCATCTGCAATGGTGTGTTACTCTTATTTCCACAATGTTAATCTGTCATGATCTTATATCATAGAGTGCTTGCTGAAGGGACCATGAAGGGGTAGAAGAGTACAACCAACATTAAGACATAAGCAGGATAAGGGTGTCTTACTAAGTTTCTCTTTTACAGATGAAATGTTTTTTCAAATGCTTACTTGCTGCACTATTCAAATGGTATGTTACTAAAATGGTGAAAAGGGAGATAAATACAGACATTTACAGTTAACCATATGATAGGAATATCAAATGTTATGAAATTATAATTTAACCTACAGCTGTAATCGAACCCATGCACTATGCAAAAAAAATCACATTACAGGCAGGAGAATTATCTCAAGATGTCATACATGATATTTCAGCTATTTACATCCAGCAACCTAAAAACTTTTAAATGAACTGTTTCATAGTGATGCTTAGTATGCCTTTATTAAGCACATTTGCACAAAAGTAAATGGACTATTGTGGCTGAAATTAAAATCTTCAGCTTTTGCCACAGAGCAGGCATATAGGCTTGATATTAAAGTTAAGGTATGCCTGTGCAAGATGTTATACAGTGATGGACTGAGTATACTTCTGTGCCTTGCAGTCAGAACAGATGCATACTTAGAGTGCCTTAGTAAGGCATGTGTAAGTGTCATAGACAGGCTATATGTCAGTATACTTACACAACTGTAAGGCATTTACAGTCTAAATTCATCCTAGCATCAGCTCGGTAGGTCACAGTTGCACCTCTTCATATCACTGCAATGGTGATGACATTGCTGCCTGTGCATGGGATGCCAGTTTTAGTGGTAAGAGCTTTGGCCAAGCTTTTCCAAGCCTCAGCCTTTTACTGAGACTTACAGTAGTCTTCAGCTGTAACAATTCACAAGAACTGCCAAAAAAAAAAAAAGAAAAATCCTAGCTCCTCAACAACCCACATTTATTCTATAAATGGGTCACCATCCCTAACAACTCCTGACATATATGTAGCAGTCAAGCTACAAACAGAGGTCTGGGTTGCTGCTCAAGATGCACAGCTTTGCCAACTGCATTTATGCAGTTGAACGCACAATAGCTTGCTAGACACATTGGCACTGAGTCCATCAACAAGCACATAAGGTGCTAAGAATATCAGATTTGGAAATGTGTGATACTCAAACTATCAAGACATGTTCTAATGTAAAATACTGAAATGGTTTATGGTACTGGTGATAATCATGGTTGGTTGGTGGAAAAATGGTATATCTTCTGACATATTGACATGTGGAATTGATTTACTGAGTACTATCCAGAGTGGGACTAGTTCCATGCTTATAAGTGCTAAAGAAGGCAACGTAAATTAAATTGTTAACTATTTTCCTTAGGAAGTGAATCATATTTGCATGGTTCCAACCACAGTGCAAATGAATAAGGCATTAGAAAACTAAATTAAATAAAATGAACACAATTAAGACAATGAATGGATGTATATTGCAAGGGAAAATGCTGTTATAACATTAGCATGACACATTCGTTCTTTTTCACATCTGCTTGCACCATCACAAGTGTTATTTAGGTTTCAAATAAGTAGGATTTCATGTACTGGCAACTGTTCAGAAAGGGGGCATACAGACAATGAAAAGAGGTCATTCTTGCCACAATATGTATAATTAATCATGACATCAGCATTTACAGCATATTATATAAGTGTCATGAAAACAACTTGTGACATATGGATATTTTCTCCAGCATATATGACACATATGCCCATGTTACTCATGTTACTACTTTTGTTTTGCCACACTGTAAATACATTTCAATTTCTTAGAAACATCCTTAGCACATATTATTTTTAGTAAAGAGAAGAGAAACACTTACAACAAAAGCATGTATGTAACATGCATTCACATAGACTACATGTAACATATTTAGTATATATCACATGCTTAAGTCTGTTCATGACATACTTAACATTGGGGTGCCAACAGCTGTTCTGAGTCCAATAATAAAAACATTTCTGTAACCTGCACTCAAACCCTCCATCACCTGTGTTATTCATCTATACTGACCTCACATACATATTGTGCCACAGAGATACTTACCTTATAGGTGGAATGTATTATCTAAATACTATGCACCATGGACTGGCACCAGCTGTGTTTGCACTACAGAAGGCAGCCCAAATTAAATTTATTCTCTAAATACTATGCACCATGGACTGGCACCAGCTGTGTTTGCAGTACAGAAGGCAGCACAGATTAAATGTATTCTCTAAATACTGTGCATCATGGACTGACACCAGCTGTGTTTGCACTACAGAAGGCAGCATAATTAAATGTATGTTCTAAATGCTATGCACCACAGACTGGCACCAGCTATGTTTGTGTTACAGAAGGCAGCACAAATTAAATTTATTCTGTAAATACTATGCACCACAAACTGACATCAGCTATGTCTGTGCTAAAGAAGGCAGTATAAATTAACTGTATTCTCTAAATATTATGCACCATGGAATGGCACCAGCTGTGTTTGCAATACAGAAGGCAGCCCAAATTAAATGTATTCTCTAAATACCATGCACCATGGACTGGCACCAGCTGTGTTTGCAGTACAGAAGGCAGCCCAAATTAAATTTTTCACTCCTTGGGCAAAAACTGTAGGTCATTGTTAGTGAGCGCTGCCAGTCTAGAGTGTGCAATGCCAAACAGCATGCAAATAATGAGGAAAAGAGAAAAAAGGTTACTGGAATACAGGAAGCATTATGAAACAAGGAGTTAAATGTACATTTCTGATATTTCCTGAGCTTTCTTCTGTTTCAACATGAACATATGCTCCTTAAACATCATTATGTTCACACAAACATCTCTGGATTAGAACCCCAGGAAATCTGGGCATTTACAAGACACATTTAAGATTCTTATCAGAATGTGTCACATACACACAGTTAGACTGTGAAGATAAAAGGGAGGTTATATGTACTCAAGATGTAACATAATATCAATCGACATTACCAGTTGCAATTGAAACAATTTCTAACCTTTTTTCCTGTGTATAATTTGCAGTTAGATGTGTGGATGACTGTGATATTATCAACATGGAAGATAAATCTTTCCTCACAAATTATAAAAAATGAACACTGCACCTCTTTTCTTTATTTTATGAGCATAATTTCCATATCTATGCTTTTCTAACAAGATTGCTATGTGCTTTGCCTTTCAGTTGCGCTATGTATCATTGATTAATCTATGACCTTAGAATTGCATACACAATTATACTCAGAGGTAGAAACTGTTGTCATAAACAATTCTTATATATGTCAGGAATGTTGATCTCCTAAGTCAGTCAATGGTTGCCACAAAATGTCTTCTAAGTCTCATCTCCCCAATACAATCTCAGTAAGCGTTCAAAGAGAATCGGCTGTGAAAAACTGATTGATACTGCAGTCAGGCTAATCATTCACACTTGCAAGCACTTAGCAGCTAATCCTTCTCGGTGTTATTCTTTGCAGAGGTAGGGCATATACAAGCAATTGTGTAGGGCCTTACACCATGCTTGCATTCTCAACTCATTTGCATACCCACAGTGCATAGATATGGGAATAGTGTTCACAAAATAAAGCTATGAAAATATTTTTTTATATTGTTTGTGCTAAGATGTATCTTCACTATTGCCAGAATCACTGTCATCCACATATCTAACTGCAGCATTGATGCCTCCCTCCAGCTGTAGAAGGAAGTAGTAGTCCACAGAAACCACAAAAAAGACAGGCCAAAAAATCTCCAAATAAATGATAGTTTGTACTATTGAGAATAAGGAAGAAATTATGTATTGTTAGAATTTCCAGATAGAAAATATTCAAAAGGATTAGGAGACAGCTTTGAAGAAATAAAAATAATTCCACAAGAAAAACTGCCAAAAGTTTCAAATGCCAATGCAAATTTGAATTCATTAATTCAACAAATCCATGAAAAACATTACCTAGGCCAAGAAATTTGGGCTTTTTATAAAAAGACTTGACAGAGGAAGTGTGAGAATATAAAGAATAAAACCCAGTGATTTTTGAAACATACAAAAAAGAAACCTAGTCATGGGAAAGAAAGTGAGACCTGATACGGTGCAATATTTATGAAAGGGAGAAAGCCAAACTAATCAATTAAAAAAAAAGCAATGCCACAGATATTTCAAGAAAAATGCAGGCAAAAGTACCCAAATCTGGAAAATTTAACATTACAAAAATAAGATCACAAATGAGGAACACAGAACAGAAGATTAGTAAAGTAGAAGTAAATAAAAAGAAAGTGAAGTAACGGAGTACCTGTGAAGTGAAGGATTTAGTGTAGAAATCTAACACAGGTTGTTTCACAGTATTATAGAATAATGACTCCTAATAGTAAGGAGAAAGAAGTGGAGTGGGACACATCTGAAGAAGAAATAAAGACATGTGAAAGAAAAAGACATTTAATATGGTGCAATATTTATGGAAAGGAGAAAGCAAAACTAATCAGTACAAAAAGCTGCATCAAAGATACAGTATTTGAAAAGAAATAGGCATCCAGATATGGAAAATTTTGCAGTACAAAAATAAGAAAACAAAGAGGGAAAGTAGAAAAGATTAGTAATGGAGAAATTCAAGAAATAGTAATTGAATTCATGGATTTGCTGCAAAGGGGATGATTTAGTGCAGAAAATCCAACCCTAATTACTTCACAGCATGATGTAACAATTAATCCCCAAATTAAGGAGAAACAGGAAGAATGGGACGCACCTTATCACTTGTCACATGAATATATTATGGAGCCTTCAGTAGGAAAGCAATACAGAAGATCAGCTGGAGTTGACTGGAAAGAGAATGAGCAGGAAACAGGTGCAACTCTGACACAGTCAATGTTGTGGAGTGATAGGCCAGTGAGTTCCCATACAAAAGAGCAATTATAAATGACGCAGGTTGCAGCTGAAGAGAATATGTCACTGGGAAATGTTCTGTTGAATGCCAATAGGAAAAGGAGAACAAAGAATGTACCATCAGCTTAGAAGAAATTATCTAATGCAAGAGTTTCTTGATTTAATAGAGATGGATAGAAATATTAAGATGATGGAAGAAATATTTTACAGAAAGTCAACTAAACCCCAACTTTTAGAGGTCTGTTTCAACAAATAAACACAGTAATCAAGAATATTAACAGAAATACATGTGATATAAGAGAAGTAAATAGGATATATTACTGTGCAGTTAAATTGCTAACAGATAAAGTCTTACCAGAAAAACACAGAGCAATAAGGGAAAGAAAGGGAAGAAATAAAATTCTATCATGGAAGCATTGAATAGGGAAACTATAAAGCAAATAAGACAGGAAGTGTCACTGTTAGAAAAATATAGAAGAGGGAACAGATCAACAAAAATACTTATTAAGATAAATGTGACAAAAACATTCCTCAGGATTCATGATTCTTTATTTTCTGTGCAGGAACAGTGTAACTGCTCCTGCATGGAAAATGGCCACTTTGCAATCCAGGTATGTGCCGTTTTAATGTGCATGAGCGGCCTTACACTGTTCCAGCATGGAAAGCCATGCTGGATGCTAATCAGCTCATTTGCTGGTGAAAACCATGCAAATGAGCTGGATTAGTGATCCAGCAGAAATGTATTTGGTTACTAACCAAATACATTTCTGCAATCTACACAACGGAGGCATGTTAGCACTCTAGAAAATATATGGCCATTGGCAAGCAAAACCATAAGCAAAAAACAAAAAAACATTTATTTCTGTAGGCTGAACTCAGCCATTGAGGGCAGGGGAGGTGGTTTGATAGTGGGAGGGAGGAGAATATGTAGAAATGGGGGGGGGGGTAATATTCACAACTTTCTGCATTTTACCATTATAGTCAATGGCATGCAAAAAGTGAACATCACCAGGGAACAGTGGTTGCTAAAGGGAAAGGCTCATGCTTAGTGCAGTAACTAGGGCTGGAGGCAGTGGGGTATGTTAATGAGGGGACTTATACTGAGTCACAGCTTAGTCAGGAAATTTTCTAAGTGTCAGACTGCACCTAACCGTGTAGGTATTCTAACACAATAGTGTATGCAGAAGGAGCAAGGAACCTGAAAAGGGGTTCTGTCATGCTTGGTGTAAGCACATTGGATGTCTGTTTGCTGGTTTCAGCTTAGCTAAGCACAGCTAAGTGAGGGGGCATCTCTGAGGCTGTTTACTCTTATTCCATAAAATGAGGAGCATGCTCGCACCCAGGAGAGGGCCATATCTTGATGTTTACACAGCACACAGGCAAAAAGAGGCAGGAATTAGCAAAAGGCAAAGGAAGAAGCAGAACAAGGGAAATGATGTACAAATCAGCAATATGAGTGTCTGCAACCTACAATGGGCCAGTGAAAGCACTCAATGATACAGCAGGCAGGGGGCTGCAGAGCTGACAATGGGAGGACATGTAAAAAAAATAAAGTGCAACAGCATACAGTAAAGGAGAAATGAAGTAGAAATCACTGCTATGGGATACTTGCAACTCAGAATGGGCCATTCAAATATAATAAAGCTGGCAGGTGGCTGCAGAGCTGAAGATGAGAGGACATGCAAAATAAAATTAAAGGGCAACAGCACAAAGTAAAGGTGAAATTATGTAAAAATCACTACTATGGGAGTCTTGCAACTCAGAATGGGTTATGCAAATATAATACAGCTGGCAGATGTCCACATAGCTTTAAATGGGAGGAGATGCAAGTAAAAATTAATTACAAAAAGGGCAACAGCAGAATAAAGGCAATCATGCATAAATTACCACTAATGCCTCTAACACGCATAGTGGCCAAAGCAAAGCCATGAATAATATAGCTGGCAGCTGGAATGTATCATAGTCAGCCAATCATACAGGCACCATCAGGAGCACAACAGTATAATGTATGGAAACACCTTACAGTCTGGTTTTCCTCACAAACTCTGTGCCAGTGGTGTATACATGCAGGGAAATTTTAACTTGGAAAAGCTTTGGGGCTGCCATTGCTTTGATCCATCAGTATGTGCTAGAGGCTGATGGCGGAAAGGAGGATAATGCTGATAACTACCACACACCAAGGAGGAGGAGAAGAGTGTACAGACCCAGGGTAACCTACCAGGGGCTACATGATCTGGAGGTAGTAGAGTGCTACATGGTGGACAGAGACATACTTCAGCAAATCACTGAGTTGTGCCAGCCTCAACTCAGAGCTATAATAAACAGAGGGGAATCCATACCAGAGGAAAACAAGGTATGTGTAGCCCTAAAAATTCTAGCTACAGGTCCTTTCCAAAGACCTACTGGGTGCATCATGGGAGTTTTACAAGCATCTGCATCCAGGGTACTCCACCACTTCCTTAATGTCTTGCTAACACATGCCAGTGAGCACATGTAGTTCCCCAACACCTCTTAGGAGAGGACCAGAAATATGCTTCTCTTCTACCCTGTAGCACAATACCCAGAGGTACTGGATGCCATAGACTGCACACACGTCCACATCAAAGCACCACTTGGTGACGAGGGTAGGATCTACATAAACCACAAGGGGTTCCACTCCATCAACTGCCAGGGCATTATCATAAATGTGTGTGCTGGCTGCCCTGGAAGCTATCATGACTCTCACATCTTGCATTCCTCACAGTTGTATCAGTGGTTTTTCAGAGGGGACATCCTGTATGGCCAATTAGTGGGGGATGCTGGCTACACACTGGAGCTATGGATGATGACATCCATCAGAAATACACACACACACCCACACAAGAATGCCATAATGAGGCACAAGCAGTGTGTTACGGATGCTGAAGTCATGGTTCTGCTGCTTTGACATATGTGATGGAGCCTTGCAGTAGTCTCCAGCCACATGTGCACACATAGTCATAGTATGTGCCATGGTACACAATATGATCCTGCGGAAACAGCTGCAGCAGGAACAAAATGGGGAAGGCCCACACAGCCCCCAACCATTGCCAAGGCCTCCACAGGCACAGAGGGACTCGGAGGAGGAACATCCTGAGCCTGCCCGTTTAGCAGATGGAGCCATGCCAGTATGCCCTGGCTCTGGCAAAGAGGCAATGCATAGCACATACACTGACACTGTAGGGACCCAGGGACTGATTTCTCTCTCTCTGATTCACACACACAGTAAAACGGATGCCAAACATCACACCACCTATACCTTACCATGTAGAGGCAATGTACTGCGTGCATCTGACATAGCCAGCCCTAAAGCACCATCCTCATAACAGCCTCAGGCACAAGGTAAGCCAGTCTCCTTAACAAAATAAATGAATGAAGTGGAATGTTCTGCTAGCATGTCTATGGTATTGATCAAGCATGCAAGGGAATGTGGTGGCTAACTGGGGTAGCAGTAGACAACTGACAGTGTTGTGTGACAGCATGAAGTGTATCCTCAGTACTGGCCTACCTACACCATGCAGTACCACCCTAGTTGACAAATACCACTGCAGTATATGTGGTGAGCAAAATATCTGGGGGGGGTCATAGGTCTCATGTTGGATGTCAAAGTGGGGGCCCCATACCCACCCCCAGCCTCACCCAGCATATCAGCTGTAGAAAACTACAGAAATGTCTGGTAAATGCCCCTACATGGTGGCATCCATGAAATCCCCATCTACAGACATTTACACAGTGATATCACAGCAGGCCAGCAGTGGCAGTATGGCTTTGAATGGTAAAAAGTCTGAAACTACAAATGTTTATGCCAGAACAATTTGACCTGTGGTCGATACTGTTATGCCTGTAGTCTCAAAGATAGAGCACACCACTATGCTAAATGGGACCAAAATGTTAAGCAAATATCAGCACAGTCTCTGAAATGTGTATTGTGTACAAATGTGCTCCCCCCCATAGTCCCATAGAAATGCAGTAACATGTCCCTAGCCTTAAGCAACATCCAGCCATCAACTAGAGTGATGTCTTAACACAAACAGAAAGCAATTGTCAGTAACACCCACAGTCAACTTACTGGTAGTATCCCAGGGTTGTCTACTGCCAGCAGCCTGAGAACATATGAGCATCAGAATGCACTGCCTTGCTACAGATGTCCTGCATCTGTCATGCCTGGCCTACAGGCCTCTGTCAAATGCCTATGCCTCACCCACAGTGCCCTGTTAGGGCGTGTCATGGTGTCCATAACACCAACATAACACAGTCTAAAAAGGCAAAGATAGGCCATGCTACTAACTGTTAGGAGAAAACCTGCCAGTGTCAGAGAACCAGGAATCTGGCAAAAGCCATGAATAATGGGGTGGAGAAGCTCCAAAGAGAAGGGCACCTTTGAAATACTGCTCTAATAATGTAATAAATTTGAAGGAATGATTGTAGTAGCATGGAATGTCTGATGGGTATGAAGTCTGAAACTGCAATGTCATCTGTCAGTAATATCTGACTTCAGCCCTGAGTGACTTGCAAAGCAGTTTTGCCGTAAAACCAAACTTGTTTGGGTAACCAACACGATATATGAGTCATGGATGTGGACATTCTGTGATATTCTGTACAGTCAACAGGCAGGGCTAGGAGTTTAAACATGGGAATGCACTCACTGATGGCAGGCAGGCCTAACCCTGGAAGATGGTGACATGTCTACATCCACAGAACCCTGGGCCAGAGCCGTGGGGAGTAACACACCCCTCCCGGATCACTCATCCTATGCAACATTCTGACCCCAACACATGGCCATCCAAGCAAAATGAGCTGGGCCATACATATATGTGTGACAAACACACACCTCCAGGCTGGTCAAACAGTCTGACACAAACAAGACCCTCCAAGTGCAGTCAACCATTGAGGAGAGCCCAATACAAAGTAGTGGTAGCTATAGGCAAACATATCTGCCCAGACCCCCCCCCCCACATATCCTATGCCCTACGACTCTATCTCGAGTCTGTCTGTCTCCCTGATCCTGTCTGACTTATATTACCCAACTGTGGACTGGAAATCAGACCAGGGCAGAACATAAATGCACAGAGATTCCACCATTGTAATATATCACCAAGGTGCTGGACAATTTTCAAAGCTCCAGCAGTCAATTTCTTGCAGACACACTCCTCAACAGGCTGGATAGTGCAAGAATGCATAGCATTTGGCCCATAAACCTTGTGTGTGCTCTGTATTCCTCTGGTAAATCACTGTGATGATCTGATGAGGTATGTCACCAGGTACTGAAACAGTACATGACAGTGTCAAATGGCATATATGACAGATGTCTGCTAAAACCATCCCTGTAACCATGGCAACCCATACATTACTGAGAGAAATTGTCAGAATCATTGTATGGCCCATTGTCCCTACATTTTGATAGGCTATCTCTAGATATCCTACATTAACAGGTTGAGAGGTATGGCTGTAGCACAAAACAAACCAGACTTGAGTGCAACAATCCCTGGAATGGAGTCCCACATGTACTATAGCAAGACACATTGGACATGCTCATACACTTAGAGAAATGTCAGTAGGATCTAGGAATTAACAGGCCTTCCCCAACCAGTGCACTTTCCATTGCTCCATCTTAGCATTCCTGAAGATGTCTGTCACCATAGAAGTCACTTTTGGTAGGCCCAGCCCCATAAGTATAGTACAAATAACTAGTTAGGTAGGAGTTCTAATCTCAGTCATGGCAAATGTAAGTGTGTATGTGTGTGTGTGTGTGTGTGTGTGTGTGTGTGTGTGTGTGTGTGTGTGTGTGTGTACACGTATGTGTGTGCATGTGTGTGTTTGTGGGTGTGTGTGTGCTTGCGTGTTCACAACTAAAAGCTTTTGGGTCCATTCAAACCCAGTACACCTTCCCTTTCCTTACTTTAGCAGTCCTGCAGATATCTGTCATCTTAGAAGTGCCTTCCAGCAGTCTTCAGCCTCATAAGCTATGTGGCGCACGCAATAACAAAATAACAAGATATTGCAAATCACTATTTAGGTAGGAGTTCTAATCTCAGTTCTGGCAAATGTAGAATTGTGTGTGAAGACTGAGGGAGGTGTGTGTTTGTTTGTTTATAGGTGAAACAGTTTTATGACATTCCCACCCATGACACTTCACAGTGCCCCACCTTATCAGTCCAGATGACGTCAGTCCCTTATCAGCAACCTTGGCCAGCTGTCATCCCTGTAAGTTCAGTAGCGCATGTGATAAATGCTTAACACAGGCATACAACTGACTAGTTTGGCATGGGTTCTACCCTTGTATCTGGCAAATGTGCATGTGGGTATGTATGTTTTGTAAGTGGAAGTATTTTGATATTTTTCCCACCCACTGCCCTTCTTTATCATTCCTGCTGATGTCATTCCCCATATCAGCACCTTCGGTCAGTTCTCAGCCCAGTAAGCTCTGTAGCATGTGTGGTAACTGCATAACACTGTGGTATAAATCACTAGTTATGTAGGGGTTCTACTCTCACACCTGGTACTTTTGTGTCTGTTTGTAGGACAAAGTATTTTGATAGGTTAAACACCCACAGCACTACTATATCAGTTCTGCTGATGTCATTCTATTTATAGGTTCACAAGTGTGTAGTAGGTAATGGCCCATGAGCCTTAACAAGCCTAGCACATAGAAGGGTCCTGCCATTGTGCCACCTGATGTCACATCCTAGTGCCTGTATCAAGTATAGCCACTGCAGTGTTCCTTGGATTGAACTGCTACTACCCATCCACTCATCAAGATTTCTCTGGAACAGGGTCAGATAGGTGCTCTGCCTGACATGTATGGGACGTGTATTCCAGGGCATGTGCAGTCACTTGGTGAGGGACCTGTCCCACCAGCATGTTGTGGTGATTGTGGTGCTGTGGTAGAGGGCTCTACAGTGTGTGGTGTGGATGGATTTATATGTAGCATTTCTAAACCAGTTGGGTCAGACATGGCTTTGTAAGTCAAGCACAAATAGCTGCTAATTAGGTGATATGGCACAGAGAATAGTTTGGGTCTGCTGAGTCTGTCTTTGCAGAATGTGTGTTTAATATATAATAACCCATTTGTGAGGTGCTTCTGTAACTTCTCCAGCTGTAGCAGGTTTCTAGTGAGGTAGATGACAAATGGGCCATAATACTTGGGGATTGGTCTAATGAGGGAATAGTAGACAGAGATCATTACCTCTGTCTTCTTGGATGCAAAACCCTTGGTAATGCAATGTGCCATATAGAAGGACTTCCTGACCACATTGACAATGTGGTGCTTGAAGGAGAAGTTGCTGTGAACCTGTGTCCCCAGATCTCTTATAATGCCTACAGTGTTCATTGGGCTCCCATTGATGTGGAACTTACTGGGAAATGAGTGCTTTACCAAAGAGAATGATGATGCATTTTGGGGTGTTAAGCTTCTGGCCATGTTTTCCACAGCAATCATTGGTCTCAGTGAGGCCTTTCTATAGGATGTCTGCATCACTTGTGGAGTTCATGATAGCTCCCAGCTTGCAGTCCTCTGTGAACTTGCTCAGCCAGAGTTTCTCTGTGTTGGGCTGGACTCCTGAGAAGTAGATGCTGGACAGGACACTATCCAGTACTGATCTCGGTGGGACCCCACTTGTGATTGCGTGCCAGTCTGACTTGGAGTTTGCCACTGTCACACTGTGTGTTCTGTGAACCAATTTGCAAACAACCCACTTATATAGGGGTTAATGCCTAATTTGTTGTGTTTACCAATAATCTCTGACTGAGGAATGGTATCAGAAGCCTTGACCAGATTGAGGTAGGCTATATGCCTACTGTCATACACAGCTCTGGTGACTCACTCAAAGATGTCAACAAGGTTGAGCAGGCATAATCTGCCATTCACAAAGGCAAACTGTGCGGGGTCTAGAGTTAGGAGATCACTCATATCTTGGTCAATCAGTTCCCTGATGATGCGCCCATACCCGTACATAGTAGACTTGTCAGGCTAAGGGCCCAATAATCCCTAGGGTCTGTAGATGCTACCCCTTTATGGAGAGGGATGACTGTAGCAGTGTGCCAGTTTGGAAGTATAAAGCCTGAGGTGAGGCTGTGACTGACCAGGGCACACAGATATGGTGTTAGGTCTCCTTGTATGTCATGTAGAACACAGTCATGGATATGTTGGGGTCCCATGGAAGCTGTATCCTTGCCTGTGGACCTGGCCTGCAATAATGCTGGGTGTCTGGCATCCATCTGCCATTGTGATTGTCCCCTTGGGGGGAGTAGAGATGGTTAAAGCTGGCATTGACTATGTTGGCAAGACTGAGCCCAATGTCTGTTGTGCCAGGACAGGAATTAGCATTGTACAGTAACTCACAGCACTTGTGGTTATTGCTGTGGAGGACGTTGATATAACTAGCAAAGGCTTTTGTGATTGTCATCAGTGTCTGCTACAAATCTGCCTTCATAGCGGCCTGTAAGTGATTCCATGAGGGATCCCAAGTTGTGTTTGAGGCTAATAAGGGGGTTCACCAGTCATGGGACACCACCATTTTCTGCAACAGTGTCCTTCTGTTGTACATTTTAGTAATGGCAGATGACCATCACAATGGCTTCCAGTGTTTGGAGGACAGTGTCTATGTTCTGTTGGCTATGGCTAGTACCATGTATCCATATACATGTTTGTGCAGTGTATATGTGTATGATGCAACAGTCATGCACCTATTTCCCATTGACATGGGTGCAGTGAAATCATCCACCCCTGTTTTTATGACTGCAATGTCAGCATTGGAGAGGTTTTTCAAGGTGGTTACCTCTGTGGGGGTGTGGGCGAGATGTTGAGCTCCATGTTGATTACATCATTTCTGGATTTGACCATGTAGGGATTGACAACTGTGGTCAAGCAAAGTCCCATATGTAAGTAATCAATACAGGTCAAGGTTGTTGCATCCTCTACTAGGGGTTGGTATGAGCCATTCCTGGCCATTGGAACTGATGAATTCCATGAAGCGTTGGGCCAGTGTCCAGGTGCTTGACTGTTTTTCCGAGCTGATGGAGGGGTAGTTGAAGTGTCCTACTATGTCAGTCTTGGGTTTGACCTTCATAGATGCCAGGGTGTTGAGGAATGTGCATTGACAGTCTAAGGACATAGCTGGGGACTGAGAGTAGGCTATGGTGTGAATTGCACTATTCCCTAAAGTCAATTTTACTGGAAGTACCTCTGATGCATTATGCTGGGATACTAGTCTGGAGCTTGTGCATATCCATTATGGATATGGAGACAACACCACCTGTGGAGGTGTGGTCCATCTTTTGGTGCTGACAGCTGTGGAATGCATCACAGTCTGTTAGTGCAGTGCTGCTGTCTGCTACTGTGAACCACCTCCCTATTACAGCACAATGTCAATGTCCTCCACTCTGAGGAATGTTTTGAGTGACTGCATCTTGACAGTTAGAGGTCTACTGTTGAGCAACATGATCCTCAGATTGCATACATGTCTAGCTGTTACTGTGGTAATTTGATTTGGAACACTGCCTAATAAGGCACTATAGGGGTGGCAAGACACTTACCCTGTACCTGAACACCCAGGGCTGACAGATTTTGGACATCTCTGGCAAGGCATTGAGGTCTGCCACTCATGCTATCCCAAGCAGAGAGATACTGGATCCTCTGACAATGACACACAACATGTAAGCCAATGCTGCAATCAATTATCTGTTGATAGTACTGCAGCATTATTCTAGGTGATGGCAGTATACTGCTCAAGCCTAAGGGCTTTGAATAAATTATTAGGGGATAGTCCAGAGTCCTTCTACATTATGGAACTAATGGAATTTTGTTTAAAGAATAATTACTTCTACTTCGATAACCAGTTGTTCCATCAATTGAAGGGCACAGCTATGGGGGCAAGTTTTGCCCCCATGTATGCTAATGTTTTGATGAATTCATTTGAGTCAGAATTTTTATATCATATGGTCTTTTTTAACAATTATGTAATAAAGTACTTTCGTTATATTGATGATTTAATTTTTATATGTAAAGGGGGAAGATCAGAAATACATGAATTTCAGGAGAATTTGCAGAAAAATCAATTTGGTTTGAAATTTGATGATTTTCAGGTAGGGGACAGAGTGAATTTTTTAGATCTAACTTTAGAAGGGAAAAGTAATGGTAAAATTGTCACTAAAATATATTGAAAGTTTGAAAATGACTTACATTTCCTCGATGGACACAGTTATCATCCATCACATCTTATTAAATCTTTACCATACGGTGAATTTATAAGGGTGATGAGACTATGTAATAATAATAGAGATGTGGAAATAGAACTAGAAAAAACCTTTCAGTTGTTTATCAATAGAGGTTATGAAATAGAAGAAGTGAAATTGTCTCTACAAAAAGCTAGACTTAGAAAAGAAAGAAAAGGAAGACAATATTTGTGTACTAAACAAAAAGTAAAAAAGCCAGAAAAAATATATATGGTTCTAATGTATGATTTAATAGCAGAACAAGTAAAACAGGCCATACAAAAATATTGGCCTTTTTTATTTAAATATAAAGATTTATCAGAAATGCTTCCTAAAAATATAATATTCTCTTATAATAGAGGTAGAAATTTAAAATATATGTTAGTGCATGCTAGATATTGTAGGCCACATATAAATTTAAAAACAAAAATAGAATTATCGGGAACATATAAATGTGGCAAATGTATTTCTTGTAAATATGTTAGTCAAACATTTGAATATATAAATGGAAAATATTTTAAACCAAATGGAAGGTATGTTTTGTAATACAGAAGCTGTGATATATGCGTTAAAATGTCCATGTGGACTTTTTTACATTGGGGAAAGTAAGCGTGCTTTTAAAGTTAGATTGCAAGAACATATAAGGGACATAAAGAATAAGAAGAAAGAAAGTCCCCTTGCAATGGATTTTAAAGAATATCACAATAGTGAACCAGATGGTTTGTTGGCAACTATTTTAGAACATATAGAGATAGGTAGTAATGATGAAGTAATTAAATGTAAACTTTTATATAAAGAAACTGTTTTTATACTAAAATACGGGACAATGACACCTAGTGGTATAAATATAGATTGCAATTGGAAAGTGTTTTTATGAGATGTTAATTAATTACCATGTATAATTATTTAATTGACTATTTGTGAATGATATAAATATCTGAGTGAATGGCTTTGTATTTATTCTCCTTGAGCCGAGGCGCTAGGGACTTGTGAATAAAGCAGTGTTGGATCCTTCCTTTGGTCGTATTATTGGATTTATGCTTATATTTTTTATTTTTTGCAACTGTCACACTTGCCTGGACCACATAATCCAAGTGTTCAACCATGTCTCTTGTCATGTAGCCCAGGAAGGTATGTCTGAGGTCATTCATACCCACATGGATGATGACAGAGTGATACTTGTAGCTGCTGTGGAGTGGCCTGACTGGGTGTGTCATGTGTTGGATGCTGGCACGTGATAGAGAGTTGGCTGTCATCTCCTCCATAATCAGCATAGTGAGTGGGACATCTGTGTGCCACAGTACTGAGTCACCCATGATCACTGTATTGTGCAAGGTGGTCAGCATTAGCAGCTTAGGTTGAGGAGCACACTGTGTAGGAGACATATGCGTCCTTTGGCATGAGCTATATCATGGTGTATTAGTGAGTGTCTGTCTTGCTGGTCTGTGCTGTTTCTGTAAATGACCATTGAGTGCCTCTGTGAAGGTGGGTATGTGGCTTTTCAGTGTATGCCAGGGCTGTCACAGTGGGTGTTGTGGTGAGCTATGTGGTCCACATGGTGTGGTATTGATCTCATTCTCTTGACCAGCTAGTCCAGTCTTTGCTGGAGAGTGCGTATTTCCACATTTGGTGATATAGGGGCAAGCTTCACTGGTATGAGTGTTTGGAGTTTAGGGGAGAGGGTTTTCTGTGTCATGAGGCAGTTGCAACAGTGCCTCAGACTGGACAAGTGCACCAGGTTAATGGGTGAAAGCACAGAAAACTACACTTCAATCATGCCAGGAGGGGTGGTCATAACTAAGACGTAATGTGACTAATTCCGTGATGAACAAGTACTGGTGATGGCTCCCAGGTGTGATACACTTGTTGATGCAATAACCTGTTGAAGTGCAAAGCTATCATGCTATTTGAAGTGCAAGACAGAAAGAACTAGCAAGATGTATGGTAGAAACTGAAGGCAGACTTCCTGCCACCTGTAATACTTTACCTCAGCTATGTAGTTATCAGCACCTTTAGCCAGTTGTAAGTCCAGTAAGCTTTGTAGCACATCTGTGTAATACTATAGCAGACATAATTATCTAGGCAGGAGTTCTCATCCCAATAAGTGTGTGTGTGTGTGTGTGTGTGTGTGTGTGTGTGTGTGTGTGTGTGTGTGTGTGTGTGTGTGTGTGTGTGTGTGTGTGTGTGTGTGTGTGTGTGTGTGTGTGTGTGTGTGTGTGTGTGTGTGTGTGTGTGTGTGTGTGTGTGTGTGTGTGTGTGTCTGTGTGTGAGAGAGAGAGAGAGAATCATGTACTATATGGGTTATACCATTTTTGACTTGTGTACCACCCTTTACACTTCCGCTCACTCCAATTTAGAAGTCCTGTTGATGTCATTCACCTTAGAAGTACCTTTGGACTAAGTGAAATTCTATAAGCTCTCTGGTGCATCTGATAACTGTGTAACACTATAGTAGAAATAACTAGGTAGGCAGAAGTTTTGTTTCCAATGCTGGCAAATGTGTGTGTGTGAATCGGATACTGTGTGTCTCATACAGTTTTGATTTGTGTTCTACCCATTGCATTTCCCCCACCCTACTTTACTGCTGTTGTTGTCATTCATCTTAGAAGTGCCTTTGGAGAAGATGAAATTGTGAAAGCTGCATGGCGCATCTGATAACTGTGTAATACCGCACAAACCACCTCACACGCAGGGCAAGTGCAGTGGCCAAGAAAATGTAGAAAATTGCATAAATGAGCCAGCACTAGTAGAACACCATTTATTGTTCCATAAAGTGTGAAAACAGAATCATACCGGTCTCGGCACTTAGCCTTCTTCAGTGATAACAAATCATTCTGTTCATTTACTATATATAAAGAGTCAAAAAGCCAATAATTAGCATACAAATTGATGAGAGTCCATTTAAAGTAACATAATACAAATTCAGATAAACCTAATATATATCTCAAGTTTTAAACATTTTCAATATCATTTTAACAGTTATTTAGACAAACCAATCCACAAATATATATAACAATGAATGTATATAGCAATAAACTATTGCTATACACTTTGCACAAAATGCATTATAAATGTTCATTTAGACCTGGATAGAACAATCCACCTAATCTGATGAGCCATGCTTTTTCTTTTTGGTTTAATAAGTCATGACAACCATGTTTATCACTAAATTCCACCTTAACAACATCAATAATCTGAAAATAAAATTTAGCATTGGTATGAGTCAACGTATGTTTATATAAAGCACTAGTACAGGATTTATTTCTGACATTACTCAAATGTTCTGATATTCTATTTCTAAAAGGCCTAGATGTTTGGCCTATATAAAAAGCCAAAAGAAGAACAAGTCACCAAATAAATGACCCAACTGGTTCCACAAGTACCAAAACATCTAATGTCAAAAATTTTTGTAACATTTTTACTGGAAAATTCTTTGGATTTTTGAACATGAACACAGAGGGAACAATGACCACAAGGGAAACAACACCTCAGTTCAACTCCTGACAATGTACGTTGTATCAATCCCACTTTGGAATTTGTACCTCTCTTATACCAATTAAAATGGGAACCCAAAGTATGGCCTCTCCTATATGAAAAAAGACATTATTGTGGTAGAATATCTGTCAGTCTTGAATTGGTCATTAAAATATTCCAATTGTTATTAATCACATTTTTAATGACATTAATATTTCTACCAAATGTGGTGATAAATCTGATAGGAGTCTCCTTGGGAATATTTTTTCCTTATATTTCAATAAGTGATCACAATCAAACTGTTGCACCCACCTGGAAGCTGATACTACATCCCCATATTTATATCCCCTGGCTAGGAATCTCTTCCTAAGGTCCTGCTGAAACAGTTCATAGGTATCCTGATTTGAACATATTCTTTTAACTCTTAAAAATTGAGACTTAGGGATATTTTTAAAAATATGTTGGAGATGTAAGCTACTGGCATCCAGCAACATTTAGAAAAAAAGAGACCGAGGTCTATATTAAAAACATCTAAAACAGACCTCAGTAGTACTTCAGGTGAAGAATCATCAAATACTGAGCATGAACCTGTCTCCAGTCAGGAGTCTCCAGCACATAAGAGAACCAAAAATATGGTCCACCCTTTAGGATTAAGAAACACGGGGGGGGCGTAGAAAACACAAACATAGACACGGTAAAGAACTTGGAAATGTTGTTGGATGTTCTAACTTGGAAATAGATGTTTATGTAAATGTTCATAATATCTCATCTGTGTCTCTGAATGAAACGCAATTAAAAATATTGAATAAAGGGTTATCGTTTGTTCCCGTTTTCTTTTGTTAACGAATATAGTTTTGTACAGGATGTTTTGACATTTTGTAGATCACTAAATTTAAAATTGTTTTTTGGACACACAGATAATTTACAAAGATCTACTGGTTTTCGATTTCATAAATCTATCTTTCAGCCACCGATGGATAAATATGTGGCTATTTTTCAGGAAAAGGTGATCAAAGATCTATATTTTAAACAGGAAGAGACACTTATGTTAAGTAACAATTTATCTGACTTGGAAATTCAGGCCATTGAGAGTTTAAGGACTAACCCAAACATTGTCATTACTTCAGCAGACAAAGGGGGTGTTGTGGTCATAATGGATATGGAACAATACATGGTTGAGGCTTATATCCAACTTAATAACAAACAACATTATGTGTTAATGCCTTTAGACCCTACTGATTTGTTTAAGAAACAAATTGATGAATTTTTGGAGGAAGCAGTTGAAGTAGGAATTATTGATAACAATACTAAGATGCAATTAATAGTAATGAATCCAAAGAAACAAATTTTCTATTTACTGCCAAAAATTCATAAGGATTTATTAAAACCTCCAGGCAGACCTATAGTTTCAGGTTGAGGGACTTTAACAGAACCATTTTCAGAATGTTTGACTTTACATCTCAAGCCACTATTGACATTAGTTAGATCTAGATTAAATGATACTACAGAGTTTTTACAAATTATTAGGGATTCTCAATTAGAGCCCAGATGGTTGATATGTACACTTGATGTTAAGTCATTATATACTAATATCCCACACTGGGATGGATTACAAGCAATAGAATACTGGTTAAATAGAAGCAATATTTATCCACTGGGTTTAAATACCTTAATTATTTGTATGATTGAGCATGTGCTAACTAAAAATGTGTTTTATTTTCATCAACAATGTTATTTACAGGTCCAAGGTACAGCCATGGGGGCCTCTTTTGCCCCTATATATACTGACCTCTTTATGGGATACATAGAGGAATATCTTATCTATGATAGATCTCATAATATATATATAGAGGAACTTGATATATGGCGAAGGTACCTAGACGGCTGTTGGTTTATTTGGAGATGTGATTTAGAATATCTGTCAGAATTCGTACAATATCTTAATGACAATGTTTGGGGGATCAAATTTACTCTCAATGTACAATATCAACAAATTCAATATTTGGATGTATGTGTAAGTAGAAACAATGACCACACTTTGGATTCAAAAATTCATAGAAAATATCCACAATATAATATGTTGCTGGATGCCAGTAGCTTACATCTCCAACATATTTTTAAAAATATCCCTAAGTCTCAATTTTTAAGAGCTAAAGAAATATGTTCAAATCAGGATACCTATGAACTGTTTCAGCAGGACCTTAAGAAGAGATTCCTAGCCAGGGGATATAAATATGTAGATGTAGTATCAGCTTCTAGGTAGGTGCAACAGTTTGATCGTGATCACTTACTGAAATATAAGGACAAAAATATTCCCAAAGAAACTCCTATCAGATTTATCACCACATTTGGTAGAAATATTAATGTCATTAAAAATGTGATTAATAACAATTGGAATATTTTAATGACCAATTCAAGACTGGCAGATATTCTGCCTCAAGAATGTATTTTTTCATATAGGGGAGGCCGTACATTGGGTTCCCATTTCAATTGGTATAAGAGAGGTACAAATTCCAAAGTGGGATTGATACAACATACACTGTCAGGAGTTGAACTGAGGGGTTGTTTCCCTTGTGGTCATTGTTCCCTCTGTGTTCATGTTCAAAAATCTAAAGAATTTTCCAGTAAAAATGTTACAAAAATGTTTGACATTAGATGTTTTGATACTTGTGGAACCAGTTGGGTCATTTATTTGGTGACTTGTTCTTGTTTGGCTTTTTATATAGGCCAAACATCTAGGCCTTTTAGAATTAGAATATCAGAACATTTGAGTAATGTCAGAAATAAATCCTGTACTAGTGCTTTATATAAACATACGTTGACTCATACCAATACTAAATTTTATTATCAGATTATTGATGTTGTTAAGGTGGAATTTAATGATAAACATGGTTGTCATGACTTATTAAACCAAAAAGAAAAAGCATGGATCATCAGATTAGGTGGATTGTTCTATCCAGGTCTAA
The DNA here is from genome assembly GCF_019279795.1 of Protopterus annectens. Lineage (NCBI taxonomy): Eukaryota > Metazoa > Chordata > Ceratodontiformes > Protopteridae > Protopterus > Protopterus annectens. Next base: position 1,481,665,426 of record NC_056737.1, read on the forward strand.
ATGAACATTTATAATGCATTTTGTTCAAAGTGTATAGCAATAGTGTATTGCTATATACATTCGTTGTTATATATATGTTTGCGGATTGGTTTGTCTAAATAACTGTTAAAATGATATTGAAAATGTTTAGAACTTGGGATATATATTAGGTTTATCTGAATTTGTATTATGTTACTTTAAATGGACTCTCATCAATTTGTATGCTAATTATTGGCTTTTTGACTCTTTATATATAGTCAATGAACAGAATGATTTGTTATCACTGAAGAAGGCTAATTGCTGAAACCAGTATGATTCTGTTTCCTCACCTTGTGGAACAATAAATGGTGTTCTACTAGTGCCGGCTCATTTATGCAATTTGATAACTGTGTAATGCCATGATACAGAAAGATAGACAGGAGTTCTAATCTCAATGCTGGCAACTGTTTGTGTGTGTTTGTGAGAGAATCGTGTACTGTGAAGGTTATACCATTTTGAGTTGTGTAACACCATACTCATCCTAATTTAGTAGTCCTGTTGATGTCATTCACCTTACAATTACCTTTGGACAAGGTGAAATTGTGTAAGATGTGTGGCGCATCTGCTAGCTGCGTAATACAATAATGCAAGTAACTAAATAAGCAGGAGTTCTAATCTCAATACTGGCAACTGTTTATGTTTGTGTCAGAATCATGTACTGTGAAGGATTGAGTTATGTAACACCATACTCATCCAAATTTAGTAATCCTGTTGATGTCTTTCACCTTACAAGTACCTTTGGATGAGGTGAAATTGTATAAGCTCCATGAAAATAGATAGGTAGGAGTTCTAATCTGAATACTGGTGTGTGTGATACCATTGTGATGTGTGTACCATACATGGCAGGTGACCACCTCCTGATGCGATTATTTTAAATAGTGTGTTAATGGCATCTGCCTCACATGCAGCATGTGAAACCATTGTACAGGCTATACCAGTCCTCTGTACAAATGTTTCTGGAGCATCCAGATGTGTGGAACCTATTAGTGCTCTGTCTGTCTTAACGATGCCCATGGATGTGATATAGTTGCCAAATAGGCAACAGTAAGTGTACTGACACATCTGGCAGCATCATGTATCATACCTGACTGAAACAACACACTGATACAATGTCTGCTACCCTTACACTTCTCCAGGCTTGTAGGTGCAATACATGAGTCCAGATGCTTGATTTTACAAGTGGATTGTTCATGTCATAGGTCACATTAAAGGTTGGGAAAGGTGTGGACTGACAGATTTTGGTCTCAGTCAGTATTTTTCAGAAACAAATGGCATCTTAACAGGTGTGTGTGTATACTTTTTATATCCACTGTATAGCAGTAATGTTTCACACATGTACCTACCTTAGTCGGTTTGCCCAACACATTTTGCTGGTGTCTGTCCAGATGTCTTGCACCGACAGGTTGTGAGGAATGCTACAGGAATGTTACATTCTCTTCAGATAGGCCCCTGTGGTGACCCCTGTGATGCAATACAATTAACCCCACCAAAAGTGGAAACGTACATAAAGCAATATGGCTATTAGTCATAGTTGTGTGCATGGTAACTTAAATGCCCTCCACATGCCTAGGGTATTGCCAAATCACAACTGAAAAAGTCCATACCCACCAGCTTCAGGCTGCTGTCCCATATGCAGACCAGAGTGACCTATGTAGTTGTGGGAGAGAGGTATTGCCAGCAGACTCACATGCGCTCTTGGAAAAGGATGGTTGCAGCATGTCTGCACATGTACAGTACAACACCCAATACTATCCATTTTTGCTGTCCTTCATCATAGATTTGCACTTCTGTGCATTAGAAACCCCCTTCCACAACTGCAATCTGACCTGGCACACACATGTAGATACTGTACTGATACAAGTATGTCTCATACAGTAGTCTACTAATCCCCACTGGGACCTTACCTGCATGATCCTTGTCCATTGTGTGTGTGACACCCACCTCCAACAAGTGGGGCTTTATACCATGTTGTTGTATTGTGATGGGTGGCCTAAGCTTGGCAAGGAGCTTCTCATTTGGTGTCAGTGGGGGCTGCATGGCTGGGCTCCCTCCTGTGGTTGTGGGGTCCCTGGCCATGGCAGCATCCCTTTGCCAGGCATGGCGTATGAAGTTGGTGGCATGATGCCACACCTGCTTATATGTACGTGTGTGCAGGCCCACCTTATTTACCCTGTGGACAGGGTCATCCCACAGGGTGGTCCTCTCCCACAGATGTTGTTGGCTTCAGCCCAGCAGTACTGTGTGGTTCTGTATTATGGCTTCCATTATCAGGTTGCATTCCGCTGGTGAAAAGGTCTCCCGCCGGTGATGTGACATTGCACCTGGTAGACACAAACAGGGAAACACATCACAGGACCCCTTACATTTGCCAACAGTATGTCCAGTACCTGCACAAGTACCTTGAATACCAGTAGCCAACACTCAGAACCATACCAATAGCCAACTCTCACAACCACACCATACCCCTGTAACCTATCAGCACAGTATCAGCTTGCATTGCACTCCTGGTCCTGATGAGTCATATTGCCTGCAGTGAGGGCAAGTTGATTGCATAATCCATCATTCCTCATTCAGGTATGTGTAAATGGATAACATTAACCATCTTCCATGCAGATGGTGTGTGGATAATGTTGCAGCTTGGTGTGACTGCAATGCGTAATGCAGCTGGGAGAACATGCCTGAGTTCATGTAGGATACAGACAGGGGTGATATGACGTCCCATGGATACTATGATATGATGTCACATGGATAATTACATTTGTTGCCTTTCAGTAGGCAATATGTACCTGCTCACTGGTGAGGAGGGGAGGGGTGTGGGTGCAGTACATATCCACCTATAGTGATACTGAGCCAGGGGGGGGGGATGTTTGCCCTTATCCTGTCTGCATCAGGTTGCCTGTAGCTGTTATGTGTGTATGTGATCTGATTGGCCACCATTACAGGCTGAGTTGGTATGATGCCTCTGAGATAGCAGACATATGGGAAGATTGCATTGTGATTGTCCCTGGTGGATGTCTCCAATTTGTACTCATAGTTGGCCTTACAGTAATCCACCTGTGACCTTATATGCTTCTTCAGACAATGGCTGACTTGATGCCCCTACTTTGCCCTGTACAACCACTATAGGGACCAAGTCTGTGGTTTGTGTAATGCTGTTGTTCAGCAACGGAGATTACTCTACGTCGGTGGAGGCAGGTATGACAAGTAAGGTATTGCTGAGTCCATACAGCCATATATGTGTTTAATCAGTTGTTTGTAGTAGGCATGGCCACAAAGTCATAACACAGCTAGACACCTCTCCAATTTATTCATGATAATCATGCTTACTGTACTAACCATGGCTGTGTTAGGGCAACGCAACAACCAGTACTTGTAGAAATGTCACTCTTTTTGGTGCACAGTAACTGAGATTACACACGTGTACATGTGCAGCTGTTTTAACTGTATGGTAGGCAGGTCACAATTGTACTCTCATGGTGTAGACTGGAGGTGGAAGGGGGTAGGGCTTCTGCTGAAGGAACAGTATTCCAAGAGTGTTTTTGGAGGATGACATACGTGTCTGATAGAGTGATGTTTCTGAAGCTGTAAGCTGATGGTGTAATGATGACTGTTGCTAGTGTATATGCTATGCAAGTTGGTTGTGTGATGGATGAGAAAGAGAAATGTGGCATCAGTTGGATGATGTGGTGATGACTATACCGAAGGGTGACAGACTGGTCATTGCAGCCAATGTCAACGGGCATGTTGGAGAAGGGAACAGAAGGGATGGGAAATTGATGAGTATGTGTTGTGTTAAAAAGAGTGGAGATGGTGAGATGATAGTGAAGTTTGCAAAAAGGATGGACATGGCTGTGGTGAATACGCACTATAATACGAGGGAGTACCATAGGGTGACATACAAGAGTTGAGTAAGATGCACACAGGTGGAATATATCCAATGTAGGAGGGCCAGTTTGAAGGAGATTGGAGACTGTAAAGTGGTGACAGGGGAAAGTGTATTTAGGCAGCAGATAATTTGGTATGTGAGATGATGTTGGTGATCGAGATGAGGAGGAGTGTGGGGCAGCACCAAGGATCAAATGGTGTGAATTAGGTTCATAGGTTCATAGGCTGATACTAGGCTATCAGCGCTAGGGCCTATACAAGCCTAGCCATAACAATTCCCTGGCTATTTCTTCCCACACTATTTACTTCCCTGCACCACTGTCTAGCAGGGCAACTGACGTGAACCCCGGGGTGAATTTCCTTTCTCCCATTCAATCGTCAAGGTTCCTTTTGAAGAGGGACAAGGAGATAGTCTGCTTGACAAGTATGGGCAGTTTATTCCAGAGTCTGGGGAGTCTCTGGGTCAGGAAACTATCCCTCCAGCATGTTTTGTTTATTGTGATGACAAGGTTTAGATCCCTGGATCGTGTGGCTCTGAGGGTTTGGGATTTCTTTAAGTATAGCCTGTCCAACAGCTCTGGGTTTGACATGGCCTTGTAAGTTAAGCAGAGATCGCCTCTGAGTAAATGATATGCGACAGAGTACAGCTGGAGGTTTTTACGGCGGTCAGCATAGGGCATCTGCTTTAGGCCTTTGATTCTTTTAGTGAGGTATTTCTGTGGCCTTTCCAGTTGTTGCAGATGTCTTGAGAGGTACATACCAAGTGGGGAGTTGTATTCTATAATGGGTCTAATGAGGGATGAGTACAGTGGGACAATGACCTCCTTTTTTCTGGATGAAAAGCCCTTAGTGATGAGGTGTGCCACATAGAAGGATTTCCTGACTGTTGTGGCGATGTGGTTTTTTGAAGGTGAGACCACTGTCCACTTGAGACCCTAAGTCTCTTATCACACTTTCGGTGTTTAGTGTACTGCCACCTATGTGGTAATTCATGGGTACATGTTTTTTCCCAAAAGGAATAACTATACATTTCTTGGCGTTGAGCTTGAGCCCATGGCTCTGGCACCAAGCATCTGTTTCTATAAGGCACTTTTGTAGAGTATCCACATAATTTGGGGATTCTGTAATGTCTCCCAGTTTGCAGTCATCTGCAAACTTTGTTAGCCAGAGTCCCTTAGTGTTGGCTTGTACTGAACCCTGAGGTACTCCACTTGTCACTTGTCTGGAGCTGGATTTGGAGTCAGTGTGGGTTCTGTCAGTAAGCCAGTTGGCAACCCATCAAGTGGCGTAGGGATTAATGACCAGCTTAGTAAGCTTATCTATGATTTCAGAGTGGGGGATGGTGTCAGAGGCCTTGGCAAGGTCCAGATAGGCTGTGTGAACTGCCTTACCCTCATCCACAGCTCTGGAGACTGATTCAAAAAAGTCAATCAGGTTCAGGAGACACGATCGGCCCTTCATGAACCCAAATTTGGTGGGGCCCAGTGTTTAAAGGTTGCCAATATCTTTGTTTATAAGTTCCATGATAATACGTTCCATGGCCTTGCAGATCAGGGTCATCAGACTGATGGGGCAGTAGTTCCTGGGATCCAAGATGGATCACCCTTGTGGAGTGGGATAACTGTAGCTGTGCACCACTCAGTGGAAATGAAGCCTGAGGTGAGGGTATGATTAAACGTGACACATAGGTGAGGTGCCAGTTAATTTTGTAGTTCATGCAGTACACAGCCCAGGATGTCATCTGGAATTGGAAAAATGAGCTTGTGAGGTCGAGTTCAGAGAAGAGTTGAGACAGGCACTGGGTGGCAGTGACAATCAAACAAATATCTGGTTAAATACAGCAGAGCTGGTAAGTAAGACAGTTAGATGGGTGCTTGGGGTGACATGTGGATGGAGGAAGCAGTACAAGGACACCTGCTGGTGGACTGAGGAAGTATTAGACAGTATACAGTGATAGAGGTTGGGGAAAAAGGAGTTGGATTGTCAGAGAGGTGAGGAAAGTAGGCAGGAATATGAGGAGATGGTGTGCATGGCAAAGAGAGAGGTGGCAAATGCTGATAATGAGCATATGAAGAGATCAATGACAGGTTGGACACTAAGGAGGGATGAAGGAAATTGTACCGATTGGCTGGACAGATGCACTGAGCTAGGAAAGATGTGCAGCAGATAAGGGTGATAAAGGATGATGAGGTATATGTACTCACAAATGAGGAAGGTGTGTTGAACACACGGCGAGTGTACTTCGAGAGGCTGATGAATGAAGAGAATGAGACAGAGAAGGTTGGATGATGTGGGTATGGTGAATCAGGAAGTGCAAAGGCTTAACAAGGATGATGTTATGATAGCTATGAAGAGGATGAATACTGGCAAGCCTGATGGTCCACATTGCACACCTGTGGAAGCATGCGGTTGTTTAGGGGAAATGACAGTGGTGTGTTAGCCAGACTGTTTACTTAGATCTTGGGAAGTGTGAGGTTGAATGAGGAGTGGAGAGAAAGTGCTTGGGTATGGTGTCAAGAATGAGGTGATGTGCAGAGCCGTGATAACTACAGAGGGATAACATTGACCAGTCATAGCATGAAGTTATGGGTAAGAGTAGTGGAAGCTAGGTTACGCAGGGAGGTGAGGAGTACTGGTCAGCAGTATGGTTTCATGCGTGGAAAGGACACTACCAATGTGATGTTTGCTCTGAGACTGTTACTGGTGGAATACAGAGAAAGTCAACTCTGTGTCTCTCTGGACTTACAGAAAGCATATGACAGGGTGCCTAGACAGGAGTTGTGGTATTGTATGATGAAGTCATGAGTGGAAGAGATATATGGAAGAGTGGTACAGAATATGTACAAGGGTGGTGTGACAGCATTGAGGTCTGTATTGGGATTGATGTATGTGTTTAAGGTGGAGGTGAGATGACATCAGGGATCAGCTGTGAGCCCTTTCTGATTTGCAATGGTGATGGACAGGTTGACAGACAAGATCATATGGGAGTCCCCATTGATTATGCTGTTTGCAGAGAGAGTAGGGGACAGCTTTTGGAGACCCTGGAGAGGTGGACATATGCTCTGGAGAGGAGAGGAATTAAGGCTGGCAGCACTAGGAGAGAATATCTGTGTGTGAATGAGAGGGAGGATAGCGAAATGTTGAGGATGCATGGGGTACAGTTGGCAATGGTGGATGTGTTCTAATGTGTGGGATCAACATGTCAGAGTAATGAGGACTATGGAGGACAGTTGAAGAAGAGAGTACAGGCAGGATGGAGAGGGTGGAGAAGAGTTTCAGGAGTGATATGTGACAGGCGAGTACCAGTCAACGTGATATGTAAGGTCTATAAGAGAGTAGTGAGACCACCTATGTTATATGGATTGGAGACAGTGGCACTGACAAAAAGGCAGGAGTCAGAGCTGCACATGGCAGAGTTAGAGATGTTATGATTTGTACTGGATGTGACACGGGTGCACAGGTTTAGCAATGTGTATATGACAGGCTCAGGCCATGTTGGATGGATATGAGACAATGTTCGAGAGGCAGCATTACATCAGTTTGAACATGTGCTGAGTAGGGAAGCTGAGTATATTGGGAAAAGGATGGTAAGGATGTAGCTGCCAGGTATGAGGAAGAGAGGAAGGCCTCATATAAGGTTTCTAGATGTGGTGAGAGGACATGCAGGTGTGGTGTGAGAGAGCAAGATTCAGAGGACAGGCAGAAATGGCAACAGATGATCCACTGTGGCAATCCTGAATGGGAAAAACCAGAGGACAATGAAGGGGTATGTTTTAATGTTAGTCTTCATAGATTTGGCAAGGATTTAACAGACATAAAACAACTCTATGGGTAAATGACTACAAATATGAAGCACACATAAAGTCAGAATGGTATGAGCTCAGTACATAACATGCAGTTCAACACACACATCTGCAGCAGTACTTTAATCTGGATGTGACATGGGTGCACAGGTTTAGCAATGTGTATATGACAGGCTCAGGCCATGTTGAATGGATAGTTGTCTTATAGTTACAAGACAAAATGTGTATCATAGTTATATGCACAGGTAACATATGGATATGTACAACATCCCAGTAGTTGGCCTTGTCACTACAGACAGAGCCACATGCTCTGGACATCAGTGCTGTTCAGCAGTACATCAGTACAGCAAGTCTTGTGGAGACATATGCTTTCAAACCCCTATTTTCTATTATTACAGACCACCTACTGCACTCAATTACATGCTTATGTGTTTCACATATGTTTTTCTTTTTTCTGGAATTTTCACAGATATATCCTTTTTTTATTTCTCACACTACTTCAGCTTTGCACTGATGGGCTGTCTATGACAGAGGTGGTTTTAATAGATGACAACTTGTCTTTTGTAGGTAATGCTCATGAACATGTGATGGCCTGAGCACCAATTGGTGTTCCCCAGTTGTGATTGCATACAGAGCAGCTATGTAGTTATTCCAATAGCCAATGTCATGGCAACACACTCCTATAATTGAGTAGTCCATGTGGACATTGGCCCTTTCTCTTACCTGTGAGGAACACATCCTGGAGGAGTCTGAGCTAATACCTCTTAGAACAAGACCTGTGGAGACAAGCCAACTAAATGGTGGAGAAGATTCAAGACTTAGGGGCAGAATGTAAGTATTGCTGTTAAATGTTTTGATTAATGCTTGTTTAACAGTTTGTCTAAACATCCTACTTCTGCATGAGTTTCAGTCTGACAGTGTTATGTGTCTGCATAGCTCTCAACTGTAGGGCTATCCACATAATGGCCACAGATTTGCCTGTTATGTTTGGTCTGTTCCCCAGACAGGTTTTGCTAATGGCAAATCAGTAGCATACTCTGGTGATTGCAATCAGTAAATTTTAACATCCATTTGTGTTTCAGACTTTATATCCCTCAGAAATGAAATGTTACAGCAAACATTGTAACACCAGCAATTTTCCAAGTGTATAACAACAATATTTCAGGTATGCTTTTGGGCCTCTGTCCCAAATTATCAGGCTTTGTACAGATCCCATACAGTAGGAGGTTGATAGTTAGGGTCTACTATTATTTTGTTCGGTCATTCCTGCTGAAGGGAAGGGGTAGACAACATGTGGGACTCCGTACAATCAAGAGGTTGGTGTATGGACAATAGTCTTAGATGCCCTTATAACATATTTTATGTGGTGGATATTAACGAGTGTTTTAAAACTAGGCTGTTAGAACATGTGAGACATATTACTGATGAGAAAGAAGACAGTTCTATGGCTGTATATTTTAATAATTCTCACCATAGGGGTAGTAGTCATGAAAGAACATTTATGTACAGAATCAGCTTAAATTCTTAAATGTGATACCTTATCCTTTATGGGTTAAATGAGTTGTGTAATTGCAGGCTGTGTATATACATGTAATTAAGTGTAGTGGATTACAACGTACTGCGTTGGAAAAAATCTGTTTCTCAGTTTGCTCAAACAGTCATAAAAGAACAACTGTTATGTACAGAATCACTGTATGTTTTTAAATGTGATACTTTATCCCCTAGAGGGTTGAATGAGGATTGTAATTGAAGGCTGTGCATTTAAATGTACTTAAGTGTTTATTGCATCTTCTAATTAAGGCAACTATTTATTGTAATGTATTACTCCTTGAAGACTTTGGCAAAGACAGCAGAGTGAAATGAACTTGTGTGAATTATTGGCTGTTTGTATTTTTGTTTACTATCTTCACTCGTAGTTGTTTTGCTAAGAGGTTGCTGTATATGTCTGGCCACTGTGTATGGCCTATCATGAGTTTGTAGCAGCGTACTATTCACTTATTATTTGGACAGGTGGGGGGGTGGGGATGTGAGTGTCATGGGTCCTTTTGTATCCAACTGTGCATGCTGCCCCAGTTATGGGTGATCTGTCAGCAGCATATGTTTGTATGGACATATATGTATATATATATATATATATATATATATATATATATATATATATATATATATATATATATATATTATACACACACACACACACATATATATGTATATATGTATATATATATATATATATATATATATATACATATATATATATATATATATATATATATATATACATGTCAGTATTTCTTGGTAATATATCTATATATTGTTATACATATATATCTCCACACATATCTATCTATCCCTCTGTATATGTGAATATTTTTTTCATGCATATATTTGTAAATAATCATTCCTCATTGCACAGTGTGTCTTTCCTATTGTAAACTGACTGTACTGCATGATATGTTGTAAAACACATCCTGACATCTCATAGCTAAGATGGCCTAGTGGTAAATTGCTCAGACTATGATGTATACCATCCTGGCCTCAAGACTGAGCATGGCTGATTATTTTGTTGCTGGACAGAAGCTGGGCTGCTGGATACAGAGTGATTAAGGCACTTTTAAGCAGTTGTACACTAATTCTTGCTAAGCATACATATTTCAGCAATGCTTACTGCAGCTAAGCACAGCAGAGCTCAGTTTAGCATTGCTCAACTGTTATTTTATGGACTATCATTAGTATTATTACTTATGATTATTATTATCATTATTATTATTATTATTATCATTGTATGTACTTTCATTACATTACATTCTTTTGTGGCTATATTGTCTTGGACAATTGTGTTTATGTGGGGGTTTCACATTTGTACTACACTGACACCTTACGTTTGGACCTGCTACACTACCCTGGTCAACAAATGTGTAATATTTACTACCTATTTATAAAAAATATATTTTAGCCATGTTTCACATATGAAAATGAATGGATTGCTTTGGGGCTTGAACTGTACCTCACTGCATATTAAGTGAATGCTCTAACCACTATGCTATTCCACTTTCGCTGTTTTGATTGTATATTTCTATTTAACTCCTTTAGATGTTTAAACTCTGCTATGCATAGATGCACAACATACAAACCCACTCAGCTACACTTAAACTTTATTGGGAACAGAATAAAATATTTAACTTTATCTTCTATTTTTATTTTACTTTAGGGGTATGCACATTGCTTTCTACCTGTTAGGGCAGGATATCTGGACAAACCTTGAAATGATGGGGGGAGAAATAGGGACAGATTTTAAATTTAAATTTTTATCAATGACCTTCAAGCTGCTATTCCTCATGCTACCTGTATTCAATACGCAGATGATTCTACTATAATCTGTACTGCTAACTCTCTAACAGAACTCCAGTCACTTACTCAAAAAGCTTTTAACACTGTAGAACAATGGTTCTCTGACCGCTGTCTACTCCTTAACCCCAAGAAAACCAAACTGTTACTTTTTTCACCTACTCGTAAATTGACTACACCACACTTTACTCTTACATCCTCTGACAGAACACTCATTTCCCCTGACTTAACCACAAAACTATTAGGAATAACCATTGATAATAACCTCAACTTTGATTCTCACATCAACAACACCATAAAATTAGTAAATAAAAAATAGGATCCCTTTACAGAATAAAACCTTTCCTAACGCCTACAGCAAGACCCATCATTGCTAGGTCTCACCTAATTTCTACTCTTCTCTATGCTTGTCCCATTTATACTAATCTTTCCAAAAACAACATGAAGAAACTTGAAACATCCTATCATAACATAGCTCGATTTGCTGTAGGATCTCCTTTTCGAACTCATCACTGCCAGAACCTAAAAGAACTAGGCTGGCTTGAACTTCCTAACCAACTTGTTCTGCAACAAATCTTAATAGCTCATAAGATTCTATATCAGCCAACCAATACACCAATACTCTCTAGCCTTATTTCCCCATACAAAAACCTGAAACAACTTCGCTCTGCCAACAAACTCCTGATTAATATTAGTAAATCTCACAATCATGCAGGTGACTGTTTATTCTCCAACTCTGTTGGAAAAACATGGAATAATCTACCCTCTCATATCACTTCTTTAACCTCTTTCCAAATTTTTAAAAATCAACTAAAGACTCATCTCAATAAACACTGGCTTTGCTCCTGCACTAATCCAGACTAATGCTCACTCTGCTCCTGCACTAATCCAGACTAATGCTCACTATATAAAAAAAAAAAAAAAAAAAAAATTTTAAATTCTAGTATCTTATTTTATCTTTTTAAATCATATGTTTAAATTGCTTTGTGTCTCATGCAATATTTTCATGCCTTTTTGTGAACTTGTACAACATATGGAGCTTTTCTCCCCGGGCCTCTACTGAAAATGGACATATATCCATTTGGACTAGCCCGGTCAACAAATGTAAAATAAAATAAATAAATAAAATAAATAAAATAAAAATAAATAGTGCTCGGGCCAACTTAGAAAGTGGATAGGATAATATCCTCTGCATTGTGATGACTTTTCTGAAGGGTACAGTGTCTGAAACTGCATTGTCTGTCATTATTTTCCAATTTCACTCTTTAATGATTTTCCACTATTTTGCCAGCCAACCTTCTCATATGTGGAGTGAACCACATATATGAGACTAACATCTAGAATTCTGTGAATATCTGTATGGATGAGGGGTATGTGTGTGCATTTGCACACATTTCCTACTTCTGCAGCATGCAGAAGTGCCGTCCGGCTTTAGCAACACAAGGGGTGTGTATCAGAAGTTGTTACACACCCCCTGTATTGTTTCCTCTTGCCGTTTTCATTTTCATTATCCACAGACATTGACAATGTTATTTTTTACACGCCAGTGTCCGCAGACACTGAATACTGAGATAATAGTAGAGCTAAGCTCTAATATTATACCAGTATGGCTTAGAAAATACTGTACGGCACTTTCTGAGCTCAGGAGGCATGTTAACTGTCTGTGCACTGCCCGGACATGCCCCCTGCACTCGTACATGAATAGAGAGTACAACAGCGCACCTTCATATGCATGGCAAGGCATGCTGCTACTCTACACAGACACAGAACACTCCGTGCAAGAGTTCATAAATCCTGGGGAGTGTGCAGTATTAGAACAGATCAGGATCTAGAGAACAAGACTGGAAATCATAAGATATCAGCACAGACAGAAATACTTAGAAGATATGCAGATAAATATAAAGGAAAAGTACAACATAAGCAATTCATTGATTGTCCAAAAAGGTTTTATAGAGAGTTGAGAAACAAAGCAAAAGGTATAGGAACAGCAGCCAAAAAAAAAGAAATAGACACATTTTGGAGAAATATTCATGAATACCCTGTGGAACATAACAAAAGATGCTGAATGGGTAGAAGCAGTGAAAAAACAATAAGAAGTTCAAATGTATAGGATGTGAAATGGGATGAAATAATGGCCAATGAAATTGAAAAAAAAAAATAAGAAATACTCCTAATTGGAAAATCCCAGGCCCAAATGCAGAACCTAACTTCTGTCTAAAAGTATTAACATTTGTACAAGAAGATTTAGCCCTGAGTAAGAACTACTTATATTTGCATCTCAAACAGACAACAACCTGTTAACAACAGGAAAAGTAATACTTCTCCTTAACAGTGAACCTACAAGCTATTCTAAAAACTATAGGCTAATAACTTGCCTTCTGAAGATGTATAAACTATATACTGAAATTGTTGCTTACAGAGTTTATAGTCATTTAGAAGAAAACCCAGTCATGGCAATAGAGCAAAAGAGTAACAAAGGAATGGCATATGGAACAAAGGGATCATTTGTTGTTAAAGAAAGTCATAATGGAGAATTGTAAAACGGGGAAAAATCTAAGTGGCGTGGACAGATTACAAAAAAAAAATCAAGAGCATCCCACTCTAATGGATTAAGGAGTGCTTACAGATGTATAAAATATACCCTACATCAATCAATTACATTACAGTGACCATGAAACAGTGGTAAACCACTTTGCAGCTAAGCCATAATAAAGGACAAATTATTATCCCAGTGATAAAAATTCAATGGGGGATATTCCACGGTGACTCTGTGACCTCTGCTCTTTTGTCTTACCTTAAACCCATTAAGCTGTCTACTCAGATTAGGTCATGGCTACATTTTGGCTCCTTGAAAACAACAGAGTATAAAGACTTTTCATCTTCTTTATGTGGATGATTTAAACTGTATAGTTCATTATATGAGTTGAATGCACAACTTCAAGTGGTCAAAACTTTCTGAGATGGTTTAAGAATGTCATTTTGGCTTGAGAGATGTGCAAAAGCAACATATAAAGCAGGAAAGTTACATCACCAAGAAATATCAGTCTGGGACAGGAATGTGATATGAAGGAAATTGAGCAGTTGGGACTGTATAAATATCTGGCAATCAGTGAATGCTCAACAATAAAACATGACAAAATGTGAACAAAGCTCAGTAAGGGATGTTTTAGAAAACTAAATGTTATACTGAAAACAGCTCTGACATCTATGAAAAAAGTCCAGGCTATAAACCAGTTTGTTCTTCCTGTTCTAACTTACAGTTTTGGGGTGTTTAATTGAACCCAAAAGGTATTGGATCAGCTGGTCAGGAAAACAAAAAAAAAGGTTCATGCTTATCCAATGATATATATAAAAATCGCTGTATACCACGATAATTTATTTCTTATTCTTGTTCAGGTATGGGTTTCCTCAAAACTGATTATATGTGCAGATCTGCAATTGTAGGCCTGCATGCACATGCTAATTTCACCAGATCCAAACACAGTAAAGGTTTTAAAACATGAGGAGAACAAGACTAAGATGACTTCTCTGCTTAGTTTAGTAGTAGCATGTCTTTGTCAAGTGAGAATGGAATCAAACCGGAAGTAGACAAAAATCAGGCAGCAACCAAATGTGCCAAAAACAAAAGAAAGAATTTAAGAATCATATGAGAAGGCAAGAAATATAAAAAAGGCATAAATATAGTTGCAAGTATAGAAAACACCTGGAACAATCTCATGTTGATCAGGATCTGATGCAGGAATGGAAAAGGAGAGAAGAATTTAAACCAAAAGATTAAAGTCTAATATTGGAAGCTCAGGACAGTGGACTATGTAGACTTTGGTTTACAAAGTCCATTGATCATGTGGGAGAAACAGACAAATGCAGATTCTGATAAACAAAACTGGAAACAGTTGCACATCTTGTTGCTTGGTGTTATACACTAATGGCAGAGGGCCTGTATGATGAAAGGCATAATAGTGTGGCAAGACTGTTGCATTGGGAATTGTGCTACAGTGCTGAATTAGCTGAGAAATATTGGGAACATGATCCAAAAAACATTATAGGGAATGGTGTAGTTTATATCACAGGGAATCACCAATTACCGAGAGTTAAAAAAATAGATGCAAGAAAACCAGATGTAGTAGCCCAATGAAAAGAAGACAAAAGTAACATTGGTCATTGAAATTGCTTCAGACAGTGACTACAGTATCTTACGTACAGGGAGACACAAAGCAATAAAATACCAGAATTTGCAGGCAGAAACAAGGACAATGTGGAGGAAGGATACCCAGACAGTTCCAATAGTAGAAGGGGCAATGGCTCTCATATAAAATAATTTATAGTTGTATTTAGATATGCTACTGATATATGTAACTCCATGTGAATTGCAGAAGGAGGCAGTTCTGGGCACATTGTACTTGCTGCGAAGAGCATTTTTGACTAACATCAAAGACTGAAGCAATGCTAATTTCACAAACTTTAATCACACTTTGACTTAGGAATGAGGTGTATTCTTGTTATAGTATTTGAGACTCCAAAAAACTTCTAGAAATTAAACCCAGCTGAGAGGACTGAATCTGCACTATATTAAGGTAATTATGTAGGTAAGGAACTTGTGCCGTAGTAAGGGAAACTATTTGGATTAAGAGAACTCAATACTGCAGCTTACTAATACACACTTTGAAAACTTGTTGCTGCTTTCACAATTGACTTGCTGCAAAGGTAAACTGCTGTTATGAACAAATTGATGATTTTTAACCTTACTTATGGAGTTCATTTCACAATACAAGTATGGCTTTACTGTCTGCATTTTTCTCAGTAGCTGTTGGCATGGGCATATATGCCATAGTTATTTGTCCATGCAGTATTTTTCTATATAATGTTGACAATTTAGTAGAAATTTCTGTCTAGAAAGCTGACCACTTTGTGCAGAAGACTGTTGTATTAATTATCAAGGACATGTGTTTGTGCATTATTAGCACTGGCAGCTTTGTTAAGGCTTTGGTGCCTACATGGCTGCCCTCCACAGAAGTGGATATCACAGCAACAGTGGTTAACAATTTATTCATTGATAAATGCATATTATTTTTGTAAATACTCTAATAGGTTCATAGGTTCATAGGTAGATACTAGGCTATCTGCCCTAGGGCATTTATAAGCCTAGCCAGAGTGTGTTTGGCTTTTGCCTCCCTTTTAGATTAGTTAACTGTGCCTCTGTCTAGTAGAGACACAGAAGAGATCCCAGGGGTAAACTTATGATCTCCCATCCACTCGTCAAGATTTCTCTTGAAGAGGGTCAGTGAGGGGCTCTGCCTAACATGAATTGGGATTCTGTTCCAGAGTGAGGGGAGCATCTGGAATATGAATCTGTCCTTCCAGCATGTCCTATTTATTGCTGTGCTGATGTTTAAGTCTCTGGAGCATGTAGGTCTAAGGGATTTGGATTTCCTGAGGTGGAGCATGTCCATTAATTCTGGGTTAGACATGGCATTGTACGTCAGGCATAGATCGCCTCTGAGTAGGCGGTAAGGAACTGTGTAGAGCTGGAGTTTCTTTAGTCGAACTGCATAGGGCATCTGTTTGAGGCCTGTGATCCTCTTGGTGAGGTACTTTTGGGGTCTGTCCAGTTGCTGCAGGTGTCAGGTAAGGTACATCCCAAATGGGGCATTGTATTCAATTATGGGCCTGATGAGTGATGAGTAGAGGGGCACAATGACCTCTCTTGATCTAGATGTGAACCCTTTCGTGATAAGGTGGGCTATATAGAAGGTATTTCTAACTACTTTGGCAACGTGATTGTCAAAGGAGAGATTACTATTTACTTGGGTCCCCAAATCCCTAATCCCTAATTACTTCTTCCGTACTTAATGGATTACCACTTATGTGGCAATTTGTGGGCACTTTGTTTTTCCCAAAGGAGATGACTATGCACTTTTTGGCATTTAGCTTGAGGCCGTGGCTCTGGCACCAGGTATCCGTCTCTGTGAGACCATTTTGGAGGATGCTTGTGTCAGCCGGAGAGTCGATTATGGGTCCCAGTTTGCAGTCATCTGCGAACGTGGTCAACCATAGACCTCCCATGTTAGCCTGTACCTCAGAGAAGTATATACCGAACAAGAGAGGTCCCAGGACTGAGCCTTGTGGGACGCCACTTGTAACTGGTTTAGAGTCTGACATGGCACTTGCAATTCTGACCATGTGGGTTCTATCCCTGAGCCAGTTTGCAACCTTTCTTGTGACATAGGGGTTGATATTTAAGCTGGTAAGCTTATTTAAGATGCCCGAGTGGGGTATTGTGTTGAAGGCTTTTGCGAGGTCCAGGTAGGCTGTGTGGCCTACCTTCCTGTCATCTATGGCCTTGGTAACTGTTTCAAAGAAGTCAACTAGGTTTAAGAGGCAAGATCTGCCCTTAACAAAGCTGAATTGGGTAGGGTCCAGTGTCTGGAAGTTCCCAATGTCTTTGTTTATGAGTTCCATGATGATATGCTCCATAGCTTTGCAGACCAGACTAGTCAGGCTTATAGGGTGATAGTTCCCGGGGTCCGTTGTGGCACCACCTTTGTGGAGCAGGACCACTGTTGCTGTACGCCATTCTTTGGGTACATATCCTGTAGTAAGGCTGAGTTTGAACAGTGACTTTATGTGAGGGTTTAGTTCTTCTTGGAGCTCATGTAAGACGCAGCCCGGGAAACAGTCCGGTCCCATTGATGCTGTGTTTTTTGCTTTGGAGAGGGCAGCTTTCACCTGTGCATCTGTGATGTCTGGGAGGCTACATTCTGTTGGGATAAACATTTGCTCTTTTGGGGGGGGAGGGGGGGGGAGTTTGCACTGAACCTGTCTGCCAGGATGTAGGCAATGTCTGTGGGTTCAGTGTATTTTTTGCCATTTTGCACTAATTCAGAGCATATCTGGGAGTTGCCACCCAGATTCCTGACATAACTAAAGAAGGCCTTGTGATTATCTTTAGCGTCATGGGCAATTTTTCTTTCGAAGCTGGCCTTTGATGATTTTATGAGGGATTGTAGTTTCTTGCTAGTACTGATCAGAGATGCCTTCCCTTTTTGGGATTTTGCTCTATCATGTAGTAGCTTCCTCCTTCTGTTGTATAGCTTATTTATGGCTGGGGTCCTCCAGACACATCTCCTGATTTTGCAGGAGTGAGTCTTGGTTTTATTTGGGATAGCATGATCCATGAATTCCTGTAGGTGCTCATAGAATGCGTTTGTAAAGGATTCTGTGGTTCGGGCAGTATTTTCCACTGGCCCGGGGGCTTTGAAGGATTCCACCTCAGTTTTGAGAAGTGTGAAGTTTGCTTTTGAGAAATTTTTCACAGTGGTTTCCTTGGCTGGGGGTGGAGATGGGATATGGATGTCCAGTGAGATTAGTTCATGGTCTGATCTTACCAATGAGGGGTTTACCTCTGGTGTGGAACATAGAGTCCCCGTGTTGGTGATGACCAGGTCCAATATGTTGTCCCCTCTTGTGGGAGTGGTGACCAGTTGTTCCACAGTGTTTGAGTTTATAAATTCTAGGAACCATTGGGCAAGGGTGTTGGGGCTTGAGTAGTTTTCCCAATCAATGTTTGGGTAGTTGAAGTCATCCAATATTATGGTGTTTGGAGAGACCTTCATATTCTCCAATGTTCTCAGGAAGGCCAAG
Source organism: Protopterus annectens (assembly GCF_019279795.1). Classification (NCBI taxonomy): domain Eukaryota; kingdom Metazoa; phylum Chordata; order Ceratodontiformes; family Protopteridae; genus Protopterus; species Protopterus annectens. Next base: position 1,481,684,121 of record NC_056737.1, read on the forward strand.
TGGGATTCCTGAGATTGGGAGGGTGATCTGTAGCAGGCTACAAACTGAAAGGCAGTTTTGCCCACTGTTAGTTGCACATGGATGGTCTCCAGTGCTTTGTGCAGTGTCACTAACCTGGAGGTGTGGGTATCTTTGATGAATATGGATACTTCCCCTCCTTTTGTGTTTCGGTCTTAGTTTTGGGGCCGAAAAGCATGGTATGAGTTATAACCTGGTAGTGTTGGGGTGCTCTCGGGAGCTTTGAACCAGGTTTCTGTTACTGTACAGATATCGATATTCTCCATACTGAGGAGAGCCTCGAGTGCGTGCATCTTGAGGTTTAAACTTCTGGCATTGAGTAGCATTACCTTTAGTTTTTTTCTCATTGTGTTGACTATGGAGGTGGGTAATGTAGTACAGAGTGACAGAAATGCTAGTGCCTTCTATGAATTTATTATCTAGTTCTTTCTTTGTTTTGCATTTGGAAGGGGGATCTGTGTTAAGTTCTGTATGAAGCATTCCTTTTCATGTATTTTGTGTATGATGGACAGCTGCATTCATATATATTGTTTTGGGTTTAACATTCTTTTTTATTTTTACTTATGATTTTTTTCTTTCCTGTTATGTTTCTTCTCATACACGACTATAGTGCTCAAGACATCTGCATCATGTAAACCACCATACACTGACACTGAGAGGGATGTGATCATTCAGGCACTTTATCACCATGGGTCATTTCTATTAGAGAAAGACAGGGGTGGCAAGTCCTCCTCTGACCATATCTGGAAGTGGGAGGAAGATGAAGTTCATAAAGTGGGAGGTCATGGACATACATATTCCAAAATAAGACATAGGGCCAGTGATATGATTATGGTGGCCAGATGTCAGGCAGATTCAATTGTGTATGAATGAATGGCTGTGAGGGAGTCATCCTACTATGCCATCACTGATTGAAACAGAAGAGTTCCAGTCCACTCTCAGAGATCCAGACAGCTAAGCATAAGATTCACATAGAATTCTTGATGTTGAGGCTGACAGGAAAGGCAACCCAAGTATGTCTACTGCAGAACTTCCAGTTATGATATGTAAAGAAATAACTGTCATTGTATACATGTACACACACACACACACACACACACACACACACATATATATATATATATATATATATATATATATATATATACACACACACACACACACACACACACACATATATATATATATATATATATATATATATATATACACACACACACACACACATATATATATCTATCTATCTATCTATATATATATATATATATATATATATATATATATATATATATATATATATATGTGTGTGTGTGTGTGTGTATATATATATATATATATATATATATATATATATATATATATATATATATATATATATATATATATATATATATATATAGATATCTATGAGAGAGAGAGTGAAACAGAGACATCCAGTGGTGGGTAGAAGAGACATAGAATGAGAGGGAAAAGTGAGGGATATGTGTGGGGTGTAGTAGTCCAAGGAAGATTAATAATTTCTGAGTTAATTTTTATTCTGTAGCTGTTTTCAGTTTCTTCTGTCGTTTGCTTTGTTATGCTTATCATTCCTGTTTAATTTCCCTTTTTTATATGTAGGCACATCTGGACTTGTCATTGTATGACTTCCTGTACATGGTAGGGACATGTTCTGTATTCTTACTGATATCCAGAATGGAAATGTATGTCAAACTGAAAGTTATTTGATTTTATTGCTTTGTCATCTTTTAAATTGTAATATACATTTCACTTAACATAGGTTTGATCTTTGTTTATTCTATTTTTATTTTTATTTTTTTTTGATTACTTGCTATCATAGGTGATCCTCCCAGTGGTACTGTGGGACTCCTGTCACCTGATGTCAGAGTATCGATAATCTCCGATGATGATGGCATTGATGAAGATGCACAGCCTTGGGGTGCAGACAGTCAGTTTGACACTGAGTTTGTGCCACCAACATTTCTTGTCTCAGAAGAGACAGTGTAAATACTAAACATTGTGCATTCTGATATGTAGGACTGCCTGAACTGTGTGGGTAATTTCTTTGACAGAACAAAAGACACACTGGATTGGGCAGTGTCTGTAATGGTATGTCTGCTGAGGAAAAGTTGACATCCACAGGGCCATAGAGCTCCTACATCATCTGGTGATAGCTGACATAGCTGTACAAGATCCTGCTCCTGTTGTGGCACTACTTCCACTCCTCCATCAGTGATGGCAGTGCCCACACCCCGATGTGGTAAACCATGTGGTTGATTTCCTGGACATAGTTGTGATGAGAGCTCATACAGCAGATGTCGTTCACAGTCAGGCAGCACTCCAAATTCTATCCAGGGCAATAGAAATAACACTGCAACTACTGGCAGAGGCAGATCTCATGCTCATTGGAAACAATGCTGAACTGACTAGTCTACCATGCATGGCTCACACCAGTCGGAGATGCCAGTTCATAGTGCTAGCACAGTGCTTGATGTGTTCATGCAGACACATATTCAACTAATACTTGCCCATACCATCTCACAGACATGCTCTACTCATTCAAGCAGTACTGTTGATTGCTAAACATATCTTGCTACTGGCCCTGCAAATTGGATACATAAGGAATACATTTTTGTTTTACTTGCGCGTATTCACTTCTTTTATGGCAGTCTGCCCCCCCTCCCCATACAAGTGATGATGTCTGCGCCCTGCCCTTAGCACATTTCCTTGTGACTTTGGTGTCCATATATGTCTAACACACAGAGAGGATAGCTAATGCTAGCCTTCCTTTGATGTAAATGTATTGCAGAATAAATGCTTTTAGTCATAGTTCATAATCAGTTGTGCTTGATTATTTCGGTAATTGTTAAGCCTCACTGTATTTGTGTTACTGTTTTTACTCATGCCATCAAAGTAGGTGTTTAAGTCTTGCTTACGGTTATACTTGTGCAATTGATGCTACCCTTGACCTCCTCCCTGGTTTATATACACTGGTCAACTGAATGGCTTGATGCACATTACTGGACAAAACCAATAACTGTTCGTTGCAAACATCAGTCATAAGGTACTACTGACATCACTATACACCTGGGACATGTATTGCCTTATGAGTATTTGAGAATTTCCATAACACAGTAATCATTTATGCATCTGTATTGGTTTTCAATACAGGTTCCAGACTTAGCTAAGCATGAATGTAGTGGTGAGACATGTCCTTGGAGGGGTGCCCTTGTCTGATGCTAACAGCATACAACAATTACGTGGCTTATTAAAGGTTGAGCACCTTGTCAGGCATCATTTTTAATATTTGTGTATGCTAAGGCTGTTATTCCTTTTATTAGGTATTCAGTGTGTGTGCTATCCTTTTTTTCTTAGCCAGAGCCATGGCATATTGTGCATGCTGACATTTGCTGGCAGCATCTACAGCTGGTGGTTCTCCCTCAGACTCCTCACATGTATTGGCCGAAACTGCTGCTCTTGCCTGTGGTACTAGGGATTGTAGTCCTGTCCCTAATGTCCTTGTTGATGCTGTCTCCTGAAAATGAGGTTGTGTAACACGGAACAGACTGTGAGTATTTTGGCAGAGGTGAATGGGTCTTACTGCAGGACATCTTCCCAGGTGTCTAGACATTGCAACCTTGATTTCAGCATTCCAAATACACATTCTATAATAGTCTATTTGGAGCATAGCCATCATTGTATCCTTGCTCATTGGGGTTGTGTGGGTTTCTCATGAGTCTCACGGGCCATGCCTGTCAGGCATAACCTGCATCCCTCACTAGATGCCCTTTTGGAAATTCACTGCAGCAAACATTGTGTACAGTTGTCAGGTGTGCCATATGTGTGTGAAAATGGCCTGGGTTATCTGCACAGATATTGTAGATGACCTCTTGGGCATTACAGACAACCTAACAGTTTACACAGTAGTATCCTTTTCTGTTGATGTACATCCTTCCCTGTTCACTGGGTAGTACTTTTATTTATATGTCTGTGCAATTTATGGTCCGTAAAACTTCAGGGAAGTATGTTATTGCATAACATTCCCATATGGTTCTTTCCCTGTCCTGCTGCATGGCAGTCAAATATGCTCCTTTACATGTTGTAGCATTGCCTTTGGAATCTGATGTAATATTCTGGAAACCAAGGCCTATGACAACCCTAATATATCCCTATGGGTCCCTGAAAAGTACCCATAGCTAGTATATGTAATTCAACAGATCTTAGTTTCCTCTGCAATGTTTTTTATCATGATTTCCCTGGAGCCTCGTGTGAAGGTGGCAGAGGCTACATATTACCTCTAGTGTTTACCTGTTCAACCAATATCATTCTACAATTTCTATGTCATGAAGTCCATGATTAATCAAACAGGGTCTAACCACCCTTCTTCTCCTTGGCCGAAGTCTAGCAGCAGCACCTCGCATTGAGGTCTGCAGCAACTGTTTTTTTTCTTTCTAAGTATAATCGTGGCTGCAATCCCAAGAGTTTTGGATTTAAGGTAAATGGCTACACTGAGTGTGCACGATTGTTTTATAGCTTCCTGAATAGCTTCACCATGTTGGATTGGCTAATTAGCATATAATTTGGCTAGTTATGTTTCCATTAATTTATTCTGCCATTTACCTTTGGTGTCTCTACGCTAAGTATAGAGAAATTTAATGAATTACACATGGTGTACTATCATGTACACCACAGCTACACTTAGTGTGGCTGTTAATTAACTCTGCTCAATTCCTTCTTTCCCTTCTTAGTTGTATTGACTTATGATATCTTTGCCTTGCTAATTGCACAGCTTCGCCTATGAGATCTTCCCAATAAGTACCTAGAAGATGTAATTATAATCTTGTCAGTTAAGGTCACTAGCCCCCACTATTCTTATGAAATAAAGGCATAGGAGAGACTGGCAGAGCTGATATGGCTGCTCGTGTTAAGATAACTTGAAGTTTCTAGGATCATAGGATCATACAAAGTTACTAGGCTATTGGCCCTGAGGCCCTTACAAGCCTAGCCAAGAATTTAGCCCATGTTCCAACAAGACAGCACCCTATGCCATTGTCTAGCAGGGACACAGGTGGAATTCCAGGGGAGTATTTTCTGTTCCCTATCCAGTTATCCAGGTTGTGCTTAAAAAGTTTATAGGATCATTGGAAGTTACTAGGCTAATGGCGAGCTATGGTCCTTTCCTACACCTGTCCTTCACATCCCTACTGGCCTTTCACATAGTTTTTCCCACTGCTTGCCCCCATTTCACCATCTTCCCTTTTTTCTTTTCTTTTTTGGAAATAGTGCAGGTTTAAGTGGTGTTAACAGGTGCACTGCATCGAGTCGTGTCATACAAACTCGCTTAAAACCACTTTAATCACCTTCTGTCTTTCTGAAATTGTTATGCACATCAGCCAAGTCTCAAACCCAGGACCCTACCAACTAGGCCATAGTGCATTAGCCCACTAGGCCACTTAGCTCATTTTAGCCTACATCCCAACATGCTGATGCTGTAGGCTAATATGAGCAATGAGATGCAGTTATTGAAGTAGCTCAGCCATAGCCCCAAGGCTGAGTATAGCCATACACCCAACCATTTCTCTCAATCCTGCAGCTGATTCTATCTCAGCCTCCATCCTAGATAGGATAGAGGTCTGTCACACCATCTCATCATCACCAAGGTGAGCAGGTATAGTCGAATCAATCTTTTATAGCACGCTGATAGCTCCTAGAGGTGCACAACCTGTTACAAAAGGTGGGTCAACTGTATCATAATTAAGGCTTTTTAACAATTTCGATAAAGGGCTTAGAACATGACTAACCCTCAGTGGATGCTAAATAATCTACAGCAGGGTTCTATTGTATATATAAAGCCCACAGAATCCAGAGAATTTCTTAATGTGTATGTAAATTACAGCTGAAATAGTCTCCGAGTTATGCCCCTTCCTTTCTACTTTGTAACAGATCTTGCATGATTAGCAAAGGAGAGACAGTGAGAAAGAGAGAGAGTAACTAAACCAAATAAAACTTAGCAATTAACATTACCAGCAGCAATTATAATGACCTGTATTTTTCTCTCCCTTAGCTAACAGAGGCTCTGAAAAAGCTGTAGCTAATGAGTGGAGAAATAAATAACTAAAAACAGTCATCTAAAACAAATTACTGCTGCAGAGAAAGCTATGATTAGCAGGTGGGGGAAATAAATATTAATTATGAAAAAATATCTAACACAAGCAGTTAAAAGGGTATGATATATCTGTGTGCATGTATGTGTGCATGTGTGTGTGTGTGTGTGTGTGTGTGTGTGTGTGTGTGTGTGTGTGTGTGTGTGTGTGTGTGTGTGTTGTGTGAGATGAAAAATATTTATTCTAATGATTACATATCCTATTATGTCATATTTGAAAACATATGGTGGATGAAATATTTTACATTAAATATCTCTCTCTCTCTCTCTCTCTCTCTCTCTCCCTCCACCGTGGACATTAGGGCATTATAGGAAAATAGCAGCATGTTATAACTGTTCTCACAACATCCCTGGGGAGTCAATTATTTCCCCTACTGTTCACAGCACTGAAAGTATTAATCAGTCCTTTATGAATACTTATTCTTTGTGGTTTTCTTTTTTATTCCTTCCTAAGTCCAGCTGATTTGTGTTTTCTTTTTTTTTCAGAGATGTACCCTACTGTTCTTTATTTCATTTTTTGTACATCTTTAAGAAGTACATTTTCTTTCTTTCTTTCTTTCTTATCTGGGAACTTTGGGTTTTCAAGCCTCTAGTTTTGAGAAAGTGTACCTTTCTCCACTTATTTCAGTTTTGTGACTGAGAGTTTTAATGTTCTTTACTAAAAAAGACATTTTGAGGGTTATAGCTTTGTTCATATAAGTGCTTTGGCTCATGTTTTTATAATGTCTAACTCAATTTCTTTTCCCTTGAGGTGTTTTTCTAGAAGTGGGTAATAATTTGCTCTCCTAGTCCATTTTTGTCCATCCATGAAGATAATTACTCTCTGTTTTTCTTTTAAGAATATTTAAATTTTCTATTTCCATAAGATAATAAAAGCAGAGTATAGCATGCTTACCTTACAGACAATTTACTGTAACTTAATGTATGGACCAACACTACTTATCTCTAAGTATTTAGAAAAAAAATCAGCAGTAAATTTACCTTTACCCAGGACACTCAGTTTTGTTGTTTACTGTTATTAATAAGCCATTCTGTAGTTCTTACTGTCTGTGTTGTTAGGGAAATATGTCTTAAACCTAATTTCTTTAGATTTGGGAGGTGATCCAGCTTTATATCCTCTCGCTATTTGGCTTTAGATATTGCAACAATTGAATAACTTCAGTTATAAGCTTCCTTACAGGTCTGTCTCAACTCCTTTCAGGGAATGAGTGCAGGTACCCTACTGTTTACACATTTAACTTTCTGGAGTTATTGTTCAGGACATCAGTTTGCTTGCAATTTTACATTAACACTGGTTGTCTTTTACTGTGCTTGGCAAACACACATTTTTAGTATTGTCATTCTTCTAGGAATGTTCTTCAACTTTGACCTCTACCATTTTCTTTTGACATTTCATTGATCTGTCACAAACTTCAAATTCCTTGCCTTCAAGGAAAGCCTTTAAAATAGAGGTGCCTTTTTCTTATGGATACAGTTCTTCCCCAATGATGTCTTTTTGAATTATTTCCTTTGCTCTAAGACTTGGGGTGCTATTCATAGTCATTAAACAGACAGCTTAACACTATCTGCACTCCCCATGAATGAGCACAGCTAAGCTGCAATTCATACATGCTACTTAAGGTGATTTGCAATCCCCTTGAATGAGCATAAGCAGATTAACTTATAATGAAATATAAATGCTAATGAAACATTCTGTCCCCTACTTATGATTCATAGTAAAATGTTCCCACGTTTCCATGCCATCTGCAGATATGCTATATAAAAGGAGACTCCTATCTGCTTTGACAGCCATGTAAATTCTACCATTTGCTGCTAGTCATCCTACTTTCAAGTGCAGGGAAGTAAAAAGGCTTGCCTGTAAGCAAATTAATTTTGCAGGCATGTGTGGGCAGCTTATATGAAATAAGGACAGGTCAGTTACATGAATTAAGATGCAGAGGGTGATAATTGAGGAGAATGTACACAGAATATAATGGTATTAGTGCAAATGTAAGAAAGAGGGGAGGGTAAAAGATGGAAATGTACTCAGATAATTCAAGCAAATACGTCACAAAAAACATTTTAATCATAAATATTTCCACATTCAAGTAATAATAAGTAATCCTGTTTACAATTCTCGACCTTTGCACATTACTAAAAACAGACATTATAACAAATGTGAGAGTGACACAAATTATCATTGCAACAAAGGGGAGTACATGTAATATTAATGTTGATATACTGAGATGAATTAACAGCAAGGACAGTAGATACATTATGAGATATTCACATAGACTGCTGTTATTGAATATGACATGTATATACAAGGAATGTATGTGCGATAGACAGTACTGCTGTATTCTACACTTCATCATATATAAAAATGAAGAAAAGAACCCTAGAGCTGTTATGTCATGCACATTAGAAAGAGACATGGTTTGCTATTTATGTCATATACCTCTTAAACAGTAACACAATAACACTCAAAATACACAATGACAAATAACACAGATATGCTGACATTTCAATAGTTCAAGGTCTTGGTTCATAAATGGAGTGCATCTACTACATGATTATGCTGGGCATGCTGAGAATAAATTACAGCAAACACTACCATAACAGCATGTAAACAATACATACACACAATAAAGTCAACACAAACACGCAAGAAAACATCCTAAGTCAGGCCCAGTTACACTTCAGGATCTCTCTGCCACTGTAATTGTTTGCAATATAACAGATGTGGATGTCATTCATGTACAACAGCATAACAACACAAAATGTGCACAGCCACTCACTGTGGATTTTGAATACCTGACTATATCATAACAGAAACCACATGATATTGTGAAAAATAAATGTACCACGTAGCAAGTATTGCTAAAATTGTGAGATATTTGTGTATTTGAAGCCATGACATCATATTATTGCTGCAAGGGATACGTTTGCCTGTAATTTCTGTAAAATAATGTTACTATATGTCCACAACATTGCTTGCTGCTAGGTATATGCAAACAAATGTGATGAACAATGAAGTGGTCACTATGACGGGATAAAGGTAATTTTGCACAATGTGTTGATAATCATAGATTTAAACCCAAGCCTTATTGCATACAGAACATTGTCTCATTTCATTATGCTACAGGAAAAGCCTTAGTAGTTTTCCTAGGAGAGCTGAATTTCATCCCATTTTGTAGCATCATCATTATCCAATAAAGCATTTCTGTGTGAAAAAAAATGAGCAGATATTCTTGTAATAGGAATCCCCAGCTGTACATGTACACAGCAGATCAGTGGGTGACAACTTTGTTACCTACATGCACATTGACAGTCATACTGACATAAGTGAGTATGAGAGGTAATGAATGGATTTGAACTGACTACCTAAAGATCACAAGTTACAGAACATTTCCTGAATCACATGTGCCACATGAGTTGTTGGGTTAGAATTGAGCAGTACACATTTGAATGGATCACATCACCACTCTTTAATATGGCAATGTTCCTCTAAAAAAGGAAAGAAAGTTGTTAAAGAGCAAAGGACTCCAAATTGCCAAGGACTCCAAAGATAACCACAAGGCATTCTTTAGCTATGTCAAGAATCTAAGTGGCAGTGCTCAGATCTGCTCAGAGTTAGTGCAGAATGGCACAAAATACACTGAACCGACTGATATCGCCAACATCCTGGCAGACAAGTTCAGCGCAAACTTCACCCCCAAAAGGGCCCATGACCATACCAGAAGAATGTAGAGTCCCTGAAATCACAGACACTCAGGTTAAAACAGCCCTCTCCAAAGCCAAAAACACAGCATCAATGGGACTGGATGATGTCCCAGGCTGTGTCCTACATGAGCTCAAAGATGAACTAACCCCTCACCTAAACACACTGTTCAAACTCAGCCTCTCCACAGGTTCTGTACCCATAGAGTGGAGCACAGCAATGGTTATTCCATTCCACAAAGGTGGAGCCACAACAGACCCCAGGAACTATTGCCCTATAAGCCTGACTAGCTTGGTCTGCAAGGCTGTGGAGCGCATCATCATGGAACTCATTAACAGAGACAATGGGAACCTCCAAACACTGGACCCTACCCAGTTCGGCTTTGTTAAGGGCAGATCATGCCTCCTAAACTTGGTGGACTTCTTTGAGATAGTTACCAAGGCTATAGACAAAGGAAAGGTGGTACACACAGCCTACCTAGACCTCGTAAAGCTTTTGACACCATTCCTCATTCTGGTATTATAGACAAGCTCCGCCAGCCTGAACATAAATCCCTACGTCACAAGATGGGTTGCCAACTGGCTCATAGACAGAACCCACATGGTGAGAGTTGTGGGAGCTTGGTCTGACTCTAAACCGGTTACAGGTAGCATTCCCCAGGGCTCAGTCCTAGGACCCCTCCTGTTCGGCATATACTTCTCAGAGGTACAGGCAAGCACAGGAGGACTATGGCTGACCAAGTTCACAGATGACTGCAAACTAGGGGCTATAATAGATTCTCCGGCTGACACAGACATCCTCCAAAAGGGTCTCACTGAGATGGATACCTGGTGTCAAAATCATGGCCTCAAACTAAATACCAAAAGTGCATAGCCATCCCCTTTGGAAAAAACAAAGTACCCACAAACTACCACATAGGTGGTAGCCCCCTAAATACGGAAGACGTAATAAGGGATCTGGGGACCCAAGTAGATAGTAATCTCACCTTTGAGAATCACATTGCCAAAGTAGTTAGAAAATCCTTCTACATGGCTAACCTAATCACAAAAGGGTTCACATCCAGATCAAAAGAGGTCATTGTGCCCCTCTACTCATCACTCATCAGACTCATCATAGAGTACAACACCCCATTTGGGATGTACCTTACAAGACACCTGCAACAGCTGGAAAGACCACAGAAGTACCTCACCAAGAGGATCACTGGCCTCAAACTAATGCCCTATGCAGCTCGACTGAAGAAACTCCAGCTGTACTCGGTTGCATACTGCCTACTCAGAGGTGATCTCTGCCTGACATACAAGGCCATGTCCAACCCAGAATTGATGGACATGCTCCATCTAAAGAAAACCTTATCCCCTCGAGCCACATGCTCTAAGGATCTAAACCTCATCACAACAATAAATAGGACGTACTGGAGGGATAGACTCCTGTCCCAGAGACTTCCCATGCTTTGGAACAAGATTCCAATCTATTTTAGGCAGAGCTCCTCACTAACACTCTTCAAAAGAAATCTTGACGAGTGGATGGGAAACAGAAAGTTTACCCCGGGGATCACTTCAGTGGGTCGGCTGGACAGAGGCACAGTGAAATAATCTAAGGGGGTGGCGAAAGCCAACACATTCTGGCTAGGCTTATAAATGCCTTTGGGCAGATAGCCTAGTACCTACCTGGGAACCTATGAACCTATAAGCAGCAATGGACAGCTACATATACTATATGCATTAGAAGCCTTTTCTACACAGCATGGCAGACAAACATACACTTACTTTAGTCAATCAATGCTGGATTCAAATCTCAAACAAATTTAGTTACACATTCTAAAGAACACAGTAAAACAGGAAGCTGCAATTATAATGTAGCTCATTTTTGAAAGTATGATATAAACATTATGTTTCCAAAACTGGGTATTACCTGGGGTAATAGAAATTTATACAGTGGCCCTTGCCTGTAAAATATGTCTCCTAACTAGAACTTTACAAAAGGGGGAGTGGCATGGGGCCAACTGTATGTGACCATATACATAGTTGCACTATTTAACTCATTCCCACCAAGGGAGCTCTGGAACTTTACACTGTAACTTACAATGGGTGGAACCTAAACTTTTTGATATAATCAAGTTATGTCCTCACATTTTGAACAAATGCTCATATCTGTAGAGCTATAGGGGCTAATAAAGAAGTATAAATTGCAAACTCTTAAGCACAAATTATTTTTACAGTGGTAGTATTCTTTAGGATCTGGTCTTAAACTGGATTATATAAACCACTGTAACTGTTAAGTTTGTAATATTTTACAAAACAACTGACTATATCTCAGCAACCACTCAAGTCACACACACATGCTGTCAGCATTATTTTTTTTTCATTTATCTGAGAACTTTCATATAAGGCTAAGCAATTTTGTCTATGCTACTTGGTTGCTAGTATATTTAGAAAAACATGAAATGTATGACAATCTAAATAAATCTTATATGTACGACAATTGATTTATCTTTATCTGCATTATACAGAGGTCAAATGTCAATTAAGTTATGTTTGATATTGTCTAAACTTTAAGAAGAAATCTTTTACTGCTTTGTATGTAGCATGGTTTTGGAATTAGTAATGCAAATATGAACAAGCAATATTTGACACCTACTGGTGTAAGTAGGAGGTAACTACAGAAATATTTGGAGGTGTCAACTAGCTGTAGTGAGATAACCAATGTTGAATCACTACTTATCTAATTATACAGGACCGGATTCATGAAGGCTTGCATGGAGTCTAAGAGTAGAGTAAGACTCCATGCAGCCAACATGTCTGCCGAGTGATCCAGGAACAGCCGGCAGGGGCGTGCAAGAGAGCTCCTAAAATGACTCTTACATGGACAGGGCTAGGTTACGCAAATTACTTCATTTGCTGCTGAAAGTTATGCAAATGAGGTAAATTTGCGATCCAGGAAACCCTAAACTGTCCGAGTAAGAGTAGTATTATTTGCAGAAATGTACTCCATTGTCAACAGAGTACCGTTCTGCAAATAGCAAATCGGAGCCATGACAGCTCCAAATAAAGGATGTATCCAGTTGAGGAAGCATGCCAATGGACAAATATACAGCCATTGGCAATCCTTCTCATTGCAAAATAAAAAAAAAATATTTTTTTTACCTCGATCCCCGAAGTTTAAGCATAGCGCAGCATTGCGCAAAAGTGCTGCGCTCTAAAAACCCAAAAATAAATAAATAAAAGCCAAAAATAGGCATTTTGTTAGAAATATACATCTGCCATGCAAGTGAATGGCAGGTTGAAAACAACATGGCTACTGAGTAGAGGTTGCTAAGGGGGGAAGCTCAGTCTAAGAGATGTAACCAAGCATTAGTAGGCAATCCTATGCAAATGAGGGTAAGAATAGTGAATCCCAATTTCACATGGCATATGAGCAAAGTCCGTGGAGTGTAAGAGTAGCATAAGGGGAGTATCAGAGTAGAAGATAGGTGACATCATGAGGGGGGTATGTATGAAAGAATGTAAGCTCATTGGAACAGAGTGGCATGCGTTTGCTGTCAGTTGCCCATCACTGGAAGAGGCGTGTCAACAGGTATCCTAGCTAAAGGCAAGAAGTTGAAGGTGTATGCCGTGGATAATACTAAAGTTTCTTGTAGAAGTGCCTGCAATGTGTATGCACATGTGTGCGCACCTGTAAAACCAAGTAAGACTGTGTGCATGCGTGTGCGCCTTTGTGCACGCGTTTAAGCTGTAGTAAACAAGTGTAAGGTTGTTGAAACCTGTGTAAGCGCGTTTGTGCCTGTTTGAGCGCGTTTAAGCCAGAGTCAGCAAGTGTTAGTCCGTATAAGCATGTGTGCACGCGTGTGAGCGTGTTTGCGCTTGTATGAGCGGCGCTGCCCCCTGTGGAAACAGAAAGGGAAAAGGAAGCACAACAAATAGTAGGAAGTTAACCAAGGAGAACTAGCAGAGCTAGCAGGTGAAAAAAATCAGAATCAGCCAATTACACAGGCAGTACACTAGCCCAGCCTAGCCCAGCACTTAAAACTCTGCTAACAACTTTCTACTATGTTTTACTCAGAGACACTGCAACACTGCAGTAAGCTAATAGAAGTGAAAACTGAAAAAGCTTTACTGAGACAAAGAAATGTTAGGGGCTGCCATTGCTGTTATAAGGTGACATATGCAACATGCTGAGGGTGGTGACAATGCAAATGCTGCTGAGCAACCCACAGTGAGAAGACAGAGAAGAGTGTACAGGCCCAGGGTAACCTATCAGGGGCTACATGAGCTGGAGATAGTGAAGCACTATAGAGTGGACAGAGACCTCATGCAGCAAATTGTTGAGCTGTGCAGGCCAAGCCTCACACACAGAACCAACAGAGGGGAACCCATTCCAGTGGAAACCAAGGTATTTGTTGGCCTAAGAATACTAGCAACAGGTACCTTCCAGAGACCAAATGGTGATATGATGGGGATTTCACAGGCATCTGTATCCAGGGTACTGCACCAGTTCCTGAATGCCATGTCAGCACATGTCAGTGATCATGTATATTTCCCCAATTCTTGTGAGGTATTGGCCAGCAATATGCATCTTTTCCAGCAAATAGCAGAATACCCTGAGGTAGTGGGTGCAATAGACTGCATCAAAGCAGGGGTAGGGTCTACTTTAACCGCAAGAGTTTTCCCTCCATCAACTGCTAGGTCATGTGTGATGCCCAGGGCATAATAATGAATGTGTGTGCTGGCTGCCCAGGAAGCTACCATGATTCCCATATCTGGCATCTGACACAGCTGTACCAGACATTTGCCAATGGGGACATCCCTCATGGTCACCTAGTGGGGGATGCTGGATATGCACTGGAGCCGTGGCTGAAGACACCCATCAGAAATGCACACACACCTGAACAGGAATGCCATAATGAGGCACACGCACAAATACGAAATGTATTCGAGCATGTGTTTGGGCTGCTCAAGTCACGGATCCGGTGCCTGGACACATCTGGTGGAGCCTTGCAGTACTCACCAACTACATGTACCCAAATAGTCATGGTATGTGCTATGATACATAATATGATCCTGCGAAAACAGCTGCAGCAGGAGCAGCATAGGGCCGGGCCAAACAGCCCTCACCATTGCCAAGGACAATCACAGGCAGAGTGTGACTCGGAGGAGGAACAACCTAAGCCTGCCCCAGTAGGCAGAAGGAGGTGTGCCCAGTATGCTTTGGCCTTGGCAAAGAGGCAGTGCATAGCATATACACTGGCTCAGTAAGAACCCTGGAAATGATACCTCTCTCTGACTTGCACATATTGTAAAAGGGATGCCTAACTTGACACTACCTGTTTTCAAACATGTATAGGGAGTGTACTATGTGCATCCGACATAGGCAGCCCTGCAGCACCACCTGAGGAATGATTGCCATGTTTTAAGCAAAATAAAGCATTGCTAAACAGCTTTTACCACTATTTAGTATATGTAAACAAAATTGCACACACAAAGTAGCACAACTTTGGGCAATGTTGAGCAATATTGGGCAATGTTCAGCAATGCTGGTTAATGTTGAGCAATGTTGGCAAGTTTGGTCAAAGCTGGGCATAGTTGAGCAAAAGCAGGTAAACATGGTCATATTTGCTTTACTGTTCCTTAAGCAGTCTGGTCTGCCCAATATGAAAATATGAAGCAGTGACAGTCCTCAAACCCAGGATACTGTGCACTATAGTCACAGCACTGAACCACTAAACCATGACAGTATTTCAATGGTCAGCTTGTATGAAGAAATGTTGATAAGTTTATGCAAAGTGTCTCATGGAAACCCTGCAGGCATGGCATAATCCCTGAAGAGTTATGACACAAAGGTGAGCCCTGCAGTAAAAATACAACTTGATTTACAAGACACATGTAATAGTATAAATGTTAATATTGGGTGTGTTCACACATGTCAACAAATGTAGTGGACTTCACACAGCAACATACTGAAAGGTCACACTGGGCATGCTCACACACTTGAATAAATGAGCAAATGTCAGGCAACAACATACTGAAAGGCCAAACTGGGCATGCTCACACACTTAGGCCATGTCTGAGTGCAGCAGTGGCCCACACATATCTGGCAGTTGCATGTGTTAACCCAGGAACCCCTCACAATTCACCAATCCTGACTTGTGCACACAGTGATATGACAACAGACACATATATAATATATTGGAACCCTGTCATTATCAAATATGTATGACAGATACTTAGGTTGTTCATAGAAAGTTGAAAAGCAAAGAAAATAAAAAACCCAAATCAGTAACATCAATAAACAATGTGCATTCCAAACACTATCCAATCCAGGTCATGGAAAGATTATCTGTGAAGGAGTCCATACAGAACCATGACACTTCCTTCAGCTATGTCATAAATAGCAATATACACTCATATATGTCCTGAGTCAGGGCCAATGGTAAATGACTGACAATGCCAATATCCTGTCAGACAGGCCCATACATACATACCCACCCACCTCCCACTGACAAAAGGCCCTATCATCATACTAGGAGATATCACATGTAGAATGGGTAAACAGCTCCTTCCAAAGCTGAAAACATGGCATCAATTGGATTACATGGTGCCCCTATATGTGTCATAAGTGAACTGCAGAACAAACAGACCCTGCACCTGAACAGTCTGTTGAGCCTTACCCTCTCTACAGGATATGAAACTGTATTTTTGGGTTACAGCAACATATGGCACACTACACAAGTGTTGGTGCACAACAGACCATGGGAACTATAGTATTATAAGCCGATGAAGTCTGATCTGCAAGGCCATGGAGTCCATCATGATTGAAGTCAGAAAAAGAGCTATTGGAAGCCTATAAACACACAACCCTACCAACTTTAGTCTGGTCATGGGGAGATCATGTTTCCCAAACCTGCTAGACTGTTTGCAAGGCAGCCACCCAGGACATACATCAATGAAATGAGCTACACATGTCCCACATACACTTTGAATAGGCCTTTTCCAACATCCCAGACACATGTCGTACCCACAAAATCAACAACCTGTACAAAAATATGTATTGTTATCGGATCAATTGGCAACTGGGCCACAGATAGATCACACAAGGTAAAAATTGTGGAGTCCTGTTCAAGCTGGTAACACCTGCTGTCCTCCATGGCTCAGTCCTGGGATTGCATAAAACTAAGTGCACACACATTACCATGTCTAGTCTGATGATGTCAGCATCCCACAAATATAGCAGTGGAAATGAAAACTTCCAGTAAAGCATATAGTGCGTCATGTTAATGCGTATCTCTCCAGTATCATAACATAGTTAGGTAGGGGTTTGAATCCTGCAATTGCTGAGTGTGTGTTGGGGGGGGTATATGTCTGTGTCATTTCCTTTGAGAGTATTGCCCTTTTTGGAGACGAGGCAAACACCTTCAAAGTGTTATATTCCCGTTTGGCAAGTGTGATGATGTCAGCATCCTACAAATATAGCAGTGGAAATGAAAACTCCCAGTAAAGCATATAGCGCGCCGTGTTAATACGTAACTCTCTAGTATCATAACATAGTTCGGTAGGGATTTGAATTCTGCAATTGCTGAGTGAGTGTGTGTGTGGGGGGGTGTATGCTTTTGTGTGATTTCCTTTGAGAGTATTGCCCTTTTTGGAGACTAGGCAAACACCTTAAAAGTGTTATATTCCTGTTTGGCAAGTCTGATGATGTCAGTATCCTACAAATATAGCAGTGGAAATGAAAACTCCCAGTAAAGCATGCAGTGCTTCATGTTAATGCATATCTCCCTAGTGTCATAACATAGTTAGGGTTGGGGTTTGAATCCTGCAATTGCTGAGTGTGTGTGTGTGTGATACTGGTGGCCAATGTGTTGTGAGTTTAGCTTTTACTACTGTATGACATATCAGTATAACAACAGTATGTGCATTGCACACTTCAGGTATCTGTGTGGCAAATACATATATGTACATGTGACCTCAATTAGTTCATAGGTGTGAAGCCTGCTTTCTACATGAATACATCTGTTACCTATGCCAGATTGTGCTGCTGCTTCTCAGACTTTTGGTCACATATGTATGTTTGTGACAAGGCCAGCCATTGTAGTGATCTGGGCCTAGGTCATCTGTGTCACACACAACCATGACAGTTTCTATAGAATAGTGTGAGGGTTCATGCCTTGGGTATATTTCAGACATGTTCAAACACAACAAAGTCTGTCAATAATGGACATTCATTATAGGTGTACAACAACTTTGTGGATATGCATACAGACCCCTTATTGGTCATGTGATACACCGAGGGACTTCAGAATACATATGGAAATGTGAATACCAAAGGACAGATGACATAACACTTGGCTGTATGTACACATCGGTACCCATTCTACATGTTTGGGGCTACTACCTATGTGGTACTGTCAGGATACTATGTTTATTAAATGTGGATGACTATGCTATATTTGGCATACAGCTTTACAGCATGGGTTGGACAACAGGTATCTGTCTGTATGATACCCTTGTGGAGGATAAGTGTCTCATCCGGGAATGCATTGTAGGCCACTGTATGCATTTCCAGATGTGGACAGACATATCCCTAGTGTGTTTGCTTGTACCTAAGAGGGCTATATGCCAAACAGGAGTGTTCCCAGGAATGGGTGGCGGTCAATACCACTGGTTACTGGTATAGTATAGTACCGGATGGATCCAAATGCTACTGAGTTTCCTACATCTGTGTGTCAGTTGTCAAGACATCATCTAACGATTGGTTATAGTTAGGCTGTTGAGGTTGTGTATACTACCAGAATGCAAACCAATGACAGATAGTAACAGTATCACCCACAGCATAGTGTCAAACCATGTCATACACACATGTGTACCCAAGTTAAAACATATGTGTATTAAAATACAAACTGGCCACCAATAGAAACAATGAAGTCTTGACACTGTGTAATACAGGGCATGTCACCTTTCCCAAGTGTCCACTATGCACGTAGATGCAGACAGTGCACCTCCACCATGTTCACAAATGTACACCTGCAAATCTGTACTGCACACATCACACACCTACTGTCCACTCACCAACACATTCTGCTAAAACTACACACATCAGCCAAGTGGAGCATGGGTGGACAATACATTTTTGGAATTAACACTGTTGTAAACAATACTACATTGATAATCATAGCTTTAATGCATCATGCCTGCTCAGATATACCTACAGGGATATCATTAAACTGTACTGTTGACAACAAGCTAACATTGCTACACTGCTCTAAAGTCACCCTGTGCATCAGCATCATGTTAGCCTGTTTGTGCATCAATGATACAGATGACAGGAGGTGGCACAGTGTCATCATATGCACAGGGTGTGTTGTTGGTTTGCCAGAGCCCGACATTGACCCATCCAATCTACATGTATGTGTGTGTGTGTGAGGGACAACAGTACAGCATGGGTCAATGTTGATGTAATGTGTGTGTGTATGTGTTAGCCCTAGGTGTTTGGATTATGTGTGTGTGTCTGCATGCACATAGTTCCACCATGTGGCTGCCATATACAGAAGGTTGTGGGACAGCCACAGACTGTACCTGCCAGGCTGTACAGATCACCGTCTCTGGCCACGGACACAGTACCTGTGCCTGGCATAGGTGCAACGGACAGTATCGGGTACTAAGCCAGACTGGGTACTATCATCAGAGGCAGAGGGATGTAGACTGGACCCATGTCCCTGCTGGGACTGGCCAGAGCCACATGCATGTAGTCTTCTATGACAGTCTATTGACAGACCTGCTCCAACATTGCTGGGGCTGGTACTGCCACTACGGCAGCGGCTGTGACTTGTGTGTCATCTGTGACAACTGCCAGCTGATGATGTTGCTGGCATACGTCCACATCAACGTCTTGGCTGTCCTGCACTGTCCTGACACATGGACATGACATTGTGGAGGACATCTAATGTCTCCCCCCAATGTCTATCAATGACCTCGGTGTAGTGACGCACTGCACTGGCATAGTCACGGATGCTCTCATTGATAGTGGTGTTATGGGCCCTCTGCGCCCTCAGTCCCTGTCTGGTGTACCGTTCCATACGTGCCTGTGCCTGCATTACAGCCCAGAACATACCTGAGGTTGTAAGACCTGTGGAGGCATGTCTGCCAGGAGCATTACTACCAGCAGTGCTCCCACGAGAACCCCTGGACATCCGCCAATGTGGTACCGTTCCAGGAATCTGGGTATGGCTGCTGTGAGGGGATGCATGTGCCATAGATACCACACTACCCTGGCCAATGCCTACTGTATGCTGTCCCTCAGCTAAGGCCATTGGTGATGAGGGATGTATTGGCAGTATGAATGTGTGCATAGATGGTGTGGAAAGCTGTGTACTGCTGATTGGCGGACCAACGGCAGACCCTGTCAAACCTGCCTGTGTCACGACACATGTTTCATCATCTCCACTATTTGCGGCAGTTTCTTCAGGTTCCCTGCTGAACTCAACCAACACAACCTCAGCACCTGTGAGAAGGAGACAGGAAACACATATTACAATCTGTACACAATGTTAGCACACACGCACACATGAACACATGCACACGTGCACACATGAACACATGCACACATGAACACAAACACATGCACACATGCACACATGAACACATGCACACATGCACACATGCACACATGAACACATGCACACTTGAACACATGAACACGAACACATGCACACATGCACACATGAACACATGAACACATGAACATGAACACATGCACACATGAACACATGCACACATGAACACATGCACACATGCACACATGCACATGTGCACACATGCACACATGAACACATGCACACATGAACACATGAACACGAACACATGCACACATGCACACATGCACACATGAACACATGAACACATGAACATGAAGACATGCACACATGAAGACATGCACACATGCACACGTGCATGCATGCACATATAAACACATGCACACATGCACACATGAACACATGCACACATGCACACATGAACACATGCACACATGAACACAAATACGCTACTCACTAAAGTAGAAACACAGAACCCAACAGCAATCCAGAACATACCCATTAGTGGTTGATGGTGGAGTACAGTATCAAAAGCCAGAGTCCTATCACACATGTCAGCATGCAAGATGTGTGTTGCTCAACAGCATGCAGTGCGAGTGTAGAGAGTCCTTGTTAATAACAGTATACATGTGTTTGATGCATGTGTGTTGTTCAATGATTGGCCTCACCCTGGAACACAATGTGTGCATGGACACAACATTGCTGTGCAAGTATTAAATGCTTGTCAATGTCCTGTGCACCATCACTCACAGGTATACATACCATGGCTGATCACTCACAGGTATGCATACCATGGCTGGATGCACACAACTGTCAGTTGTAAAGCAATTAATGCTATGTGTTGTACTGTAGTTACTGTAAGTGGATGTAGTTTAGTACCATGAGCCATCATCAGGCAGCATCATGTGGTCAGTCAAGGCCACTAATATGTGCCACACTGGCAACTATCTTGCTGTACCTGAACTGCAGCACTGTGGCTACATTAATCATTTCACAGGCAGTTGTTACATGGGTATGTAAGGTGTTCAATAGGCAGCATTGCCTAACATGAATGTCTTATTTGTTGAAGAGTTTTGCACTGCCCCATGATAGGCCTCTACCCCTCAGGTATAGTATGTGTGCTGTATGGATGACATTTGGGATACTGGAGTCTGACCTTACAGCAGGTGTCTAAATACAACATGTGTATCATATTAACATGTACTGCGTATGACAAGGTGGTGTATGTTGTGTGCATGTGTATTGACTCCGCCTATACAATGTCCACTACAGTGTACCTCAATTGTTTGGGTTGCTCTGTGTATAGCATGTGTTTGAGGCAGATACTCATGTTACTGGGATGTGCATAGTCACACAGAAAACTTGCAGAGCATGCATTATGTGTAGGTGTTTTACATGTGTACATGGCCTACAACTCACCTATGGCATGCACATGTTATTTGCCATATTAAGTGTAGAATGCTCACCAGCATGGGTCTGCTGCCTTGCTGTCACACCAGAGGGACCTACAAGGATATGAAACAGTTTGTCATTGTCAACAACTGTGGCATTGCTGCTGTGAGTTTGCAAATTTACAGTAGTACAACGGTTGACAGTCACAGGCATACAGATTATGTTCCAAATTATCAGTATTGCACAACACCAGGCTACACATCTTCCAAATACACAGTACACATCTGACATATGCATGTTCTAACAATCGAGCTAACAGTAGTCTACAGATATGGCATGTTACCTGTATGCTCCGAGTCAGCTTGCTGGGTGATTCCGGCCTCCATGATGACACATGTCTGTTGTAGTGGTTGTCCAGGAGCCATCACGCTGAGGAGCATCTCTTCTACTCTGGTGAGGGGTGGATGTGATACTGCAACAACACCTGTGGCAAGCTGTTGTCTGTGGACATCAGAGGCATGCTGCCGGACATGTCTGATTAAATCACTGCAGTGATGGCGTACCTGCTCATAAGTCTGGTTATGCATGCCTACATCATTAACCTGATGGACAACATCTTGCCACAGTGCAGTGCGCTCATGTTGGTCCTGGCTGGTTCTGGAGAACAGCAGGGTGTGATGTTGTAATAGGGTGGATATAATTATTTCCTCCTCTTCAGGGGAATACGCAGGGTTGTGATGATGAGACATGTCCCTGGAAGACAATAAAAATATTATTGTGAGCAAGTCTTGTGGCACACTTAACATTCTAAAGTACAGATATAAATGAAATGCCATATATAGCAACCTATTGGCTGTCAGTAGATGCACACTTTTAATACCACACATCAATGCTCAGCCCACAACTGCCTGACAGTGCCTGGCATGTTCTATATATTAAACCATGTTCTGCACAGCAACAAAGTGAAACCAGTATGTTAGACTATACAACAGCACATGGCACACTGTATGTGACACAATGCCCCACCTACCACAGGAGGTATATATGAAGCTAATGCATACAGAAATATGTCATCCATTGAAATGATTGTAAAGTACAGTTACAGTACTACCAGTACACCACACTACTTGTTGATAGCAACCCCCTAAGTAACATATGTGCACATTCATCAATATAGGTGGCATACTGCTGTACTACACTATGCATGTTGCTAGATATGCACTTATATCCTGTAACACACATACGACCGAGGCCATGTTACAGGCATATCCACACACACATTAGACATACCTACAAGACACAAAGGTATGACAACCCAGATGAGCTTTACCTGTGTACCATACAGTACTGTGTGTCAGCACTTACAAAACCTTATGCCTGAGGTATGTAATGTGTGAGGACTACAGGTAACAAACAAAACAGTGTTTACAAGCAATGTGGATATACACCATACTGTGCGGTTTAGGCCTACAGCTTCAGGTTGTACTACAGTTCATACGGGATTTGTATTCACTACTGTTAACAATCAATAAGCATACATGTACTGCTTTAGCCTACAATGGCACACTCCAGTCAACACCATGGGACTATGTCACACCGTATACCATACTGCTTTTCCTGCCTAGCAATAGCATGATATAAACAGTTTCTCACTAGGCTATCACACATATACACAACGTTGACACATTCACCTACACATTCAAGATCACACTCAGTCAACCTCACCTAGCAATTAATGCAACATGTACATGCGTGTGTGTATCGGGTCCTAGGTAGCTCATAGGTTATTAGGCATAGGGCCTATAGAAGCCTAGCCATATGGTACCCTGCCCTTCAACACCCATGTAATTTAAGTTCATGTGCCCCTGTCATGCAGAGCCACAGAGGTGATTCCCAGGTTGTATTTCCTATCTCACATCCATTCATCATGATTATTCATGACGACTGCTAATGAGGACCTTTCTTTGCTATTGATAGGTAGTTAGTTCCAGAGTATGGTATGTGTCTGAGATGAGAATGTACCACTCCAGCATGTTCTGCTTTTTGACGTCACAAGGTTTAGATCAGTACAGTGTGTAGCTTGTAGGGATTTTGATCTGTTTACATGGAGCATGTCCAACACCTGTGGGTTTGGTATAGCTTCGTATGTTAGGCAGAGGATGGCTCTGGGTAGGCGGTATGCGAAACAGTGTAGCTGTGGTTTTGGAAGACAGTCTGCATAGGACATCTCTTTGAGTCTGGTAATACTCTTTGTGGTGGTTGTGCCTGGTGTCTACAGTTGCTCTAGATGTCTTCTGAGGTACATACCAAAAGGCCCATTGTACTCTATAATGGGTTTTATGACTGATGAGTAGAGTGGAACACTGACCTCTCATTCCATGGATGACACACCTTTTGTGATGACATATGGACCATACACAGTTTACATGACTAGTGTGGCACTGTGATTATCAAAAGGGACACTACTGTCCACATGTGTCCCATGGTCTCTTATCACACTTTTGGTGTTAAGTAGACTACCACCAATGTGGTAGTTCATGGGTACAGGATTTCTAACAAAAGGGCTGGCAATACATTTACAACATTGAGCTTGAGCGTACATATAAACATCCATTGGTGTACATATAGATTTACATGTAGGCACATATACAGTCCACCTTTCATGGTGGAAATATCAATTATGCAAGGGTTGAGAGAGATACAGTTATGTAATAATTTTGCACAGTCTTGTGCAGAATGCATTGAGGGTATTCTCAGGCCATGTATTTTTAGCAGGACTCCCTGTCTGGAAGACTATGAACTTAGCAAATCATACCCACAGCGTTTAAACACCACATGTCATATACCAGCACTGTATGCTGTCTTGTTTGCCACACACTACAACCTACATAAAAATATGCACATAACAACCTTCACCAACATATATATATATATATATATATATATATATATATATATATATATATATATATATGTCTACCCTTCACAAACAGTTGCAGTATGTACCTTGCTCTATGCACATGTTAAGATGCTAACATGTCTGACACATAAATATCTCTACATATGTGTGTGCCATACACACACAAGGTACACACTATTGTATGTCCGTAGACCTCACAGATGACCTGTTGGGCCTTGCTACAACATGAACAGTTGTCACATGTGTGCATAACAGTAATATTACAGGGAGTATTTATAGCTGTTAATGCTACATTACTATACTAGCCTGGTATAGCAGTTGCCAATGCTAAGCTACACATTATATGGCTATCATGCATATGTTACTCTGTCACATCCAGGTTTATATAGCTGTTTGCACTACTCACCCAGACAGCCATTGTACACAGTACTGTACAGAACATAGATGACATGATCGGATGTTTGACATTAAATGCTGAGCTACATATTTCACAGTTATGTCCCACTGCATACAGCTACACACTAATTTGTCCATGGCAGTAGTCATGCATGTCATCAGTGCATACATACCTACTGCTGCCACATATGCATGTTTCAAAGTATTTGCAGTACTCTTCATAAACATCTACTACTTGCCGGTAATCATATATCTGTTACATACCTGTTTGCCACTTTCAGATCCGTCTGTGTATGTTTTGACAATTTTTTTTTTTGGTGTTACTTAAGTAACGATTGCTTTTACTTAATTCCTTTTGGTTATTAATTAAGATTTTTTTTACTTAATTAATATATTTGTTTGCTAATTCACTCAAGTCTTTTTACTTAATTAAACTTTTGTGTTATTAAGTAATACCTAATTTTTAACTACTCCCCAAGTTCAGTGATGCTTTATCACGTGCAATGTAATGATTGCATGTGGGGATAGCAAGTACAGTCTGCTTTTATAGGTATCTGCACATCTGCATGTGATGACCTCAGCACCAGTTGGTGCCCAGCATTTGGTAAATGCATACAGCCTGCTGTGTGGTAATTGCAGTACTCACTGTCATAGCAACCCAATGCTCTAAATTGCTAAGTTGTGTAGGCGTAACCCTTTCAGATTTCCAGAGTGGGGCCCATGCTTGTTTGCTGTGGACACTGTTGTTTAAGTCAGGAGGTTGGTGTACTTCTTATAGCTGAAGCTAGAGGTGTAGACAGTGATGTACATGTTGTACTCAGACCTGACTGTTGCCACTTCCAGTACAGAGCTATCAGTGTACAGTTTAACTCACCCCTAGAAATGCTTACACAAGATATATGTGAGTATGTAGTTTCTTTTCTCTTATGTAATTAACTGCCATACAAAAGTAGTTATTGAGAAATATTCTTTTGACACATGGACTGTTTGTGGACTGTTATACTGTGCATATTGATGTACTCACTTCTGCAGGGTTTGTGTAATTTTATTGTTGACATTAGCACAGGAGTCTCAGGTAAACTGGACAATTCCACTACTGAGTATGCCTACCTACATCCTTGGTTGACCCTAAATACACGTATATTTATAATATGGGGGGTGCAGACATACAGAGAGCATTACGTCTTATTGTGTGAGTGTTATCTTACTGGACTTAATGGATTGGTGTGTACCTGTTAGTTTATCAAGGCAGGTGGTCTGTCTGCATAGTTCCCAATTGTGAACATATCCAGATGGTAGCTAGATGTTATCCTGTTATTCTTTGTCTATACAACCCACAGGTGTTTTCAGCACTGGTACAATGGCATTGTTACAGTCAGTTGCTACCAGTACATGGCTACATCCTTTGGTATTGCTGTGTTGTACTCCTACATAAGGGTATGCTTGTGGAAGTCCTCACAAAGCTATGTGCAGAGTGTGTAACAGCAGATAAGCTGATATGCCTGTGTGTTTATGCCTCTGCCAGGCCTGTGAAACACTCAGATACATATTTGCTTGGAGTCAGGGATAGGTAGTTAAAAGTGAGGTATACCTTCCAACTAAAAGAGACAGTAAGTGTAGACTTGAGTGAAGCAATGCATATGGATTAGTACTCCTTTTATGAAGTACAATCGGTGTCTACTGTTATTATTGTGATTATTCATTGTGTAATACACCATCTCTCTGACTAACATCAGTACTTTTCAGAGGGATTCAGAGGGACACAGCTAAAATATGTTTCACAATCAGGAAGTATGGCCTCTGCCCTAATCAGATATGCCAGTGTTTGTCCTGCTATGATACTGTGTGGGGGTTGTAAAGTGCCTCTATAACATTATTTGCTGCTAGAATGGCTGCTTCTCTTATCACAGTCATGCAATGCAATTCCACAACAATTGCTGGTAAAGATCCACAGAACAAGCTTTGTGTTATGGCCTTCCTATTTTTCCTTTACATTCACTCATTGTATTGCATTATATATTTATTTCAGCACCAAGTTATTGCATATCTGTTGTGGCTTAGTGGAACTTCAAGCAGTCAAGTGTGTCTAAGATCCGGGGTTCAAGACTGACAGAGGTGTTTTATTTTGCTGCTGAACAGAACAAGGGCACTGACATACAGAGTGATTAAGGCGCTTTTAAGAAGTTGTAAGCGGGTTTGCGTGAGTTTGAGTGACGCTTAGCGATGCTAAGCTTAACGCACACACGCGCACACTTGCTCAAACCCGCTAACTACTGCTTAAAAGTGCTTACTCCCACTAACCCCCATGCTCATTTCTTTGAAAGAAAAGAAAATTGGCTAGATAAGAAAGTGGTGAAAAAGGGGCACAAAGAGGGAACGACAGTAGGGAAAACAGCTCGGGATGTGCAGGACGGGTGTAGGGAAGGTTCATAGCTGCCCATTTCTTTACCAGCAACAGCTGTGCATATGTTACAAATCTGGAGTGAAATTTGAAACCTTCCACCCCTGAGAGAGGGGTGAGGACAACAAAGTATGCTGTACTGCCAATTCTAATTATCGGTTTACATGTCCAGTCGACATGTGTGTGCAAAATGGGCAGCTATGTATGGGGCGTAATTTGTTTGTGGGAGCAGATTGCCCTTTTTTTTTTTCAGGTGAGAGTGGAATGTGAGGTAGAGGAAGTAGGTATATTTGGGGAGGTAGGTTGTGGAGGTAAGCAGACAAGACAAACAAGATGCATACAGGGGTGGAGTATGACACATGGGGTGAGTGAACACAATTGACGGGGACGGATGTTTGGAAATCACAAGCCCATGAGCCCACAGATGGTAACAGTGGGACTGAGATCCCCACCCATGGGCAGTCACCACTGCCCCTTCACAGCCCCAAGGGTGGCTGTGCTGTGGGCTGCATAGGAGGGGCAGGCTCACCCGTGAGTCACACCACTCTCGCCTCGAGCTGGTGTAGGGGATCACCGACTAAGCGCTGGATCTCCCTACGCACCACAACCCGCACCCTTTGGAGGGTGACAGGTGGCCCTTCTCCGCCCACGCTTGCAGGGGGACGGGCCCCATCCCCTGCAGCGCTTCCACCCAAAGGTGGAACAGGACCAATGGAGGAGGGTAGCCCGGGCTGAGCACCAGACCTGCTGGTGCCAGGTGCAATCTCCAGCTGAGGAGGGACAGGTGAGTCTGCTGGGACCGGCCTTCCCATATGTTCTGTTGATTAGGTGTGTTTAATTACAACATAGACAACAGTATTCCAAATTAGTTGTAACAGCATGCAGTAATATTCCCATTAACCCAGCACACCAGGGTTCCAACAGTTGCACAGCAAGCATAACACATGCATATATTGAACAACAGTAGACATTACAACAGCATGCAGGGATGATTTGTGGCAACAGGCCACCAAGATTGTGGTGTTTGAACAGGGCACATGCATCAAAGTAAATGCAGATATTTATAGAACAATAGGACATATGTCCCAATAAATGTTTTGAGATTAGACATACCCATTGAGGTGTGGAATTGCATTGTTTATGCACATAGAGTAGGGTGTAAAAAGAAACCTCCATTAACATTTTATCAGTACTTTAACTCTACACAATATTCCTATTGCCTGCAGGTGTATATCCCCTGCATGTATTATTACACTAAGCGACATGCCTTAGATTGTGTAATGGGTTTGGCTAGTTCATTATATACCTGACCTATATCTGACATACTAACTGTCCAAGATGCAGATGTTACTGCTACATAGTTATATATTTTATTTATATTTATGTATCGACATATCTGGATGTGTTCACGTGACATTTTCAGTTAAATTTCTACAGAACCCTACATTTTATGTAGCACACTCACATTTCTGGGGAACACATTGACAAACTACTCATGTGCCAGATTTACCTATGCATGCCAGCCATTTACCAACTGTTGAGAACTGTATATATGCTTCACAGCTACTGGCACTTCCTTCGCCCACTTTATATGGGACTGCCCAACTGTGGGTTGACAGCACTTAATACAACTGCACTATTTATTTAATGCAAGGGTACAACAACATTTCAAAGTAAGTGACACAGACACACTCCAAGTATTAAACCTTTATTAATTGCATTACACACTTTTCTACAGGCTCTCTCCTTTTTTTGATATTACAGTGCATACAGAAGACCTATGCAAGACATATTATACCTTTACTGATAAGTTACAACGCTCTTTTTCAGGCTCGCTCACTTATTTTATATGACAGTACATGCAGAGATAGTATTCCAGATTTATTTTACCTTTATTAATGGGTTACTACACTCTATTTCTGGCTCTCTGACTTATTTTATATAACAGTACATGCAGAGAAATTATTCAGGGCATTTTATAGCTGTATTATTGGGCTACAACACTTTTTTCAGGCTCTCTCACATATTTTATATAACAATACATGCAGAATAATTACTAACCTGCCTGGTGGCACAGCCTTAGCAGCCTATCTGCATAGGCTTGGTGATTCACAGCCCAGACACCTGCAGCTCTGAAGTAAATGAAGGGATATTGAGTCATACCTATCCATTATATAGACTATATTAGCATGTCTTACATACTGCATTCCATGGCTACCTACTCAGTAGTGGGGCATCTTGCATATGACGGGCCTCCTGGATCCATTGGTTCAGTAGGTCCTGCTTCTGTCTCTTCAGGTCTGCATGGTGGTGACGGACCTGCTCACCAGTACAAGGGACGCCTGTGATACTGGTGAGATCATGAGCTAACCAGTTCCAAGCCTCTGCCTTATACTCCATCCCTTGGAACTGGCCCTGCAGGAGTTGAGACTCATGATGATGGACAAGGAGCCAAACCATGTATTTTGACTCCTCGATGCCCCAGCGTTGTGTTCGAAAGCGTGTACCCTCTCCAGCACCAGACATTCTAACTGCAGATGGGAGCTACAAGCAGTTATGATGAGTATTCCCACCTATGGAGCTTAAATGTGCCGCATTTCCCACACTTTTTTGTGATTGGCCATTTTTGAAAATTCTCGGCTGACTGTAGACCTGCTTAGCAATGGTTAATATACCATTTATAAGTATATGTATGTTAACAGTGGATGTTTATCTTAAGCTGTCATGGCTTACTGGTTCAGTACTTTGATTATGGTACACAGTTTCCTGGGTTCGAACCTTGTCATTTCTTATTATTTTATTACTGTCCAGACAAGCTAGGGGGTGTGGCTATATTTAGGCAAGTTTGCTCCACGTTGCTCCACGTTGCCCTGCAGCTCGGTGCAAACTTATTGCGCTGGGTAAAGCGCTGCTTAGCTGTGGACAACTACTTTGCGCTGGGTAAAGCACTGCTTAGCTGTGGGCAACTAGATTGCATTGGGTAAAGCGTTGCTTAGCTAAGGGCATTTATATGTCAAGATCCTTCTTACATTTCTGTATATACATTTTGTTCACTGATACATAGGCCATTTCAATGCTTTTTAGTAATATTTTATTCAAATATGTCAGGAATTATTTTATATGCTAATTTAAAACATAAAATAGAGAGGGGAGTGGTGGGATTCGAACCGTGAATGCCTCCTCTTTGTGCGAAGGCTTTACCACTACGCTATTGCTATTTGAATTGATTTGCATAAACATTTGTTATTATGCTCTTCAATGTCGACATTGCTAACTGCAGCTAAGCTATGGGTACACCCACGCTAACACGCGCAAATATGGGCAGCTATATCGGGAATTATAAAAAAAAAAAAAAAGGTTTTACATTTTATAACTCAACTGGGGGTTTACAATGTGAGCGTGTGTAGTGTTGCATATGTTGACATTTGAGGGACTCGCTCATTTGTGTTGACATTTCACATTTCAGACACTTGCAGGGGCGTGGACATTAGGACTGCTTGGCAGTCAGACATGCCCCCTGCCTCCTGCACGATCCATGTTAGACTTGGAGTGGAGTCAGCGTACCCTCATGAATATGCATGGCACGCTGACATCATACCGTTCAACTGCACTTTCTGAGTAAGACTTATTTAGTCTTACACGGAGGATTCGTGAATCCGGGGGATAGTAATTGAATTAATGGATTTGCTGCAAAGGGGATGATTTAGTGCAGAAAATCCAACCCTGATTACTTCACAGCATGATGGAACAATTAATCCCTAAATTCATGAATCCGGGGGACAGTCTATAAAAATACAATATTAGTTGCAAATCCCACAGGAAAGGTCTTGCTTTTATAATGAGAGACTGCACTTTTGAAAGGATAATCTCATCAGTGTGTTACAGAGAAGATGTTTGTGATATAAGGGTTGGATGTGTCTTCTCACAGGGTAACGATTTTCCCCAACTGGAAATTGTTGCAGCACATCTGTTTAGGAAGCTATATGTGCATGACATAAGCCACACAAACAGGTTTACCAGTGTGAGATTTGAACCTCCTCTCTTAGATTTGAACCTACCTATCTTGTTATACAATTAAAAAAATAGAAAAGTGTGTGTGTGTGTGTGTGTGTGTGTGTGTGTGTGTGTGTGTGTGTGTGTGTGTGTGTGTGTGTGTGTGTGTGTGTGTGTGTGTGTGTGTGTGTGTGTGTGTGTGTGTGTGTGTGTGTGTGTGTGTGTGTGTGTGTGTGTGTGTGTGTGTGTGTGTGTGTGTGTAAAAATAAGGACAGATTTTAAATATTGCTCTTATAAAATTAGAAGTAGTTGTAAAGCATGGTTTATATCAGTATGCATTATCTGATAGATATGAAGTCCATATCTCTCACCTGCCCATAATTTTCAAGATCCATCACTGATTTTGTCTCAACTTTTAGCCTGCCTCCCTTAATCCCTCCTAAAATAACTTTTGGAGAAAAGGTGCTAAATTACATTTAATAACCAATGAAAATAAAGAGTTGCAGACTTTTTACTTCAGAAAATGCATATTAGTTCACATTATCTTACTCAGTCACTGTCTCATATTAATAGCACTGATATTTTAAAAGTGTCCCTGATTACTCTAGTTTTTGCTTTGATTCTGTTGAGATTTGTCCCTGATTAGTTGAGAGCTATACTAAAGTCTTTACTCAAATATAACTCATTGTTCAGTGACTTCATGATTTGTCAACTTATACTACAGCAAGTTTGAAACAGTTGGCACAGGAAGTAGTTTAAACACACACACACACACACACACACACACACACACACACACACACACACACACACACACACACACACACATATATATATATATATATATATAGAGAGAGAGAGAGAGAGAGAGAGTGAGAGATAGTAATTAAAAATAAAACAAAAACAAACTAATACAAAATAATTTAACAGATAGCCCATTCTCTAAGAGCAATATGTCTTCCAGTGTGTGTATTATTCTGTCAATAATGCCCCTCCAGGGATGTAGAAGCCCTCTGCCTGTGGTGTTGTACCTTAGGACATCCTTGGATGGCTGTTATGTACGCAATAAGATACACCTTGTTGAGCATTATTGTTCTCATGGTAGATTTCACAGTTTTAAATTGTATGCAGTAAGTGACAGTAACAATATTATTTGTGTTTGATTACCAGCATCTCCATGCTTTATTTTCTAGAATTACTACATCTGCTTGATTCATCTGTGCTCACATCACAGAATTCCTTCATAATGATTTATATTTGGCACACAGTCTCATAATGCATATACTATTTTACTAACATATGTCAGAAGTCCTTCTGGAAAGTGGTGCAAAGCCCCTCTCCACTACCAGGTGGAAGGATAAAGCACCACACTTGCTTTATTATTCCCTGTTTGAAGTCAATACATAAATAGACCTCAGGGATATGATTACTGACAGGTGAAGTAGCATCTGTCTTGCTGTTTCCTTGAGGTGCACTGACTTTGAAACACGATACCTCACTAACATCTGAATATTATGATCTTGTTCAACTGTGATGTGGGCAACAAAACAAAAGGAAATGCATACTTCATCTAGTATGCTTATGCAACTGTAAATAAGGTTCAAATGAACAAAGCAAGTGACTGCCATCCGAGTTTTTAGATATACCCTCGGATTCTCGAAAGCCTACATGGCGTGCAAGACTGGTGCAGGAGTTCAGGCAGGCAATACATCTGCTGTGCGATCCAGGAACAGCCTGCAGGGGCATGCATGAGCGCTCCTGCACTAATCTTGCACGGACTAAGCCCTGGTACGCAAATCACCCAATTTGCAGGTGAAATCTATGCATAAGAGGAGATTTTGCAATCCAGGAAGCTTGCAATAATCCATGCAAGACTTATGCAATCTGTATAAATGTACTCAGTTAGTAACTGAGTACATTTCTGCAAAATCCAAAACAGAGCTATGACAGCTCCAAATAAAGGCTGCATATCATGCAGAAAGCATGCTAATTGCCAAGTATAAGGCCATTGGCATTGCAAATAAAAAAAAAAATTAAAAAAAAAAACTTTTATTTTTTTTTTAGCCAATCCCGGCTGTTTAAGCATAGGGCAGCAGTGCGCAAATGGGATCAGAGGGGGATATAATAAAATAAACCTAAAATAAGCATTGTAACTAAAATCAGTATTCAGCCATGCAAGTCAATGGCAGGCAGAAGACAATCTGGCCAGTGAGTAGTGGTTGCTAAGGGGGGAGGCTCAGTGTGAGACATGTAACTATGCATTAGAAGGCAATCCTATGCAAATGAGGGGAAGGATAGTGAATTCCAGTTTTCCCCAGCATGTGAGTCGGGTCCCAACAGTGGAAGAGTAGGAATAGCCTGGTGCAAGCCTAGGAGTTAGGTGACATCATGGGGGGGGGGGTGTCAGGTATACTGTAAGTGGATTGGAGCCCTGTGGCTCGGGTTTGCTCCTAAAGGGTGTGCCTAAACCTGCTTAGCAATCTTTACAAAGCCTACGCAGGTGTGCATGCCACGCACCGGGTTTTACAAGAAGAAAAAAATAGGTTAAACCTGGAAATAGCAGCAGTGTGCATATTTGAGCACTCTTTTGTGCAGCGTGCCCACGAGCTTAAACAGGAAGGCAATGGGAATTGAAAACAGCAGTAAGAAGGTAATCAAGGAGAACTAGCTTAGCTGGCAGGTGAAATGTATCAGAATCAGCCAATTACACAGACAGCAGACCAGCCCAGCCCAGAACACTACTATAAACTACGCAAACACCTTCCCCTCTGGTTTTTAACACACTCTACACCACCAGTGTAAACAAGCGGGAAACTTTTAGCACTCACAACAGCAAAATGATAGGGGCTGTAACAGCTATCATGCAACTTGTGGAAGAGGCTGAGGGTGGTGAGGATGTGAATGCTGCCGACCAACCCACAGTGAGGAGTCGGAGAAGAGTGTACAGACCCAGGGTAACCTACCAGGGGCTACATGAGCTGGAGATAGTGGAGTGCTATAGGGTGGACAGGGACCTCCTACAGTAAATTGTTGAGCTGTGCTGGCCACGCCTCACAAACAGAACTAACAGAGGGGAACCCATCCCAGTGGATACCATGGTATGTGTAGGCCTAAGAATACTAGCTACAGGTACTTTCCAAAGGCCAACTGGGGATATGATGGGGATTTCACAGGCATCAGCATCCAGGGCACTCCACCAGTTCCTGGATGCCATGTCAGCACATGTTGGTGAGCACATATATTTCCCCAACACCCATGAGGCATTGGCCAGCAATATGCAACTGTTCCACCAAATAGCAGAATACCCTGAGGTAGTGGGTGCCATAGACTACACACACATATGCATCAAAGCACCACCCAGTGAGCAGGGTAGGGTCTACATCAACTGCAATGGCTTCCCCTCCATCAACTGGCAGGTGGTGTGTGATGCCCAGGGCATAATAATGAATGTGTGTTCTGGCTGCCCTGGAAGCTATCACGATTCTCACATCTGGCATCTGACGCAGCTGTACCACAGATTTGCCAATGGGGACATCCCTCACGGTCACCTGGTGGGGGATGCAGGATACGCACTGGAGCCGTGGCTGATGACACCCATCAGAAATGCGCACACACCTGAACAAGAACTCCATAATGAGTCACACGCACAAACCAAAATTGTAGTAGAGCGTGTGTTTGAGATGCTCAAGTCAAAGTTCCGGTGCCTAGACACATCCGGTGGAGCCTTGCAATACTCACCAGCTGCATGTACCCAAATTGTCCTTCTATGTGCCATGCTACACAATATGATCCTGCGCAAACAGCTGCAGCAGGAACAGCATGGGGCAGGGCCACACAGCCCCCAACCATTGCCAAGGCTGCACAGGTACAGAGTAACTCAAAGGAGGAACAACCTCAGCCTGCTCCAGTAGGCATAAGGAGGCATGCCCATCTGCCCTGGCCTTGGCAAAGAGGCAACGCATAGCACATACACTGACATAGAAGGGGACCAGAGAATAACATCTCTCTCTGACTCTCACATACAGTAAAATGGATGCCAAACATTACACTACCTGTGCCTAACCATGTGTAGAGAGTGTACTATGTGCATCCAACATAGGCAGCCCTGCAGCACCACCATCATTACTGGGACACCCACAAGGTAAGTGACTCACACATGCCAGTCGGGCGGGGGTCACATACCCAGCAACAGTCACAGCCAGCAGGACAGGTGTAGACAAACACAAACAAAGGCTGTGCTATGGCCTCTGAATGAGGACTATGGTTAACACCCCAGGCCTACACAGACAGACTACAGCAGGTCAGGCAGTGGGATGTCAGTTCTGAAGGGTAGGAAGTCAGAAACTAATATGTAGGTAATTAAAAGCTAAGATCTGTAATACACTGATATGCCTCTAGTCAGCATAATAGGTAAGACTACAGACTTAAATGGAGTACCCAACATACCAGTACAGTCCTAGCAAATGTGTACAAGTGTCAGGTGTGCCCCTCCATCCGACGCAGAAATGTAGTCACAGTCAGGTGTGCCCCCCCCCAATCCTGTGTAGAAATGTAGAAACAGTCAGGTGTGCTAACAGTCAATGTGAAATGATTGATGGATACCCTGCAGAGACAGCATGCTACCTGTCGGTGTACAACACAGAGGTCAGCACTGCAATACAAACTACCTGGACTTGATCCACACATACAATACAAATGGCCATACTGGGCATGCTCACACACTTAGAGAAATGAAGGCAATATCAGTCAACAACATACTGAAAGGACATACTGGGCATGCTCACACGCTTAAACACATGAAGGACATGTCTGCAAACACCAGTGGACCAGGCATATATGACAGTCGCAGTTGTTAGTGCAAACACTTGTCAGTATGCACCACTCATGCCTTGCACACACAGTGGATAGGAATACAGACATATATGTAAGGACAACACACTATAATAAGCCAAAGGTAGATGGACATAGATGTGAGGAAGAGGGTGACTGTGACAAGGAGCCATCCAGGCCTGTCCCACCGAGCACACAGCCAAAGGGCCCCAAACATATGAGGTGCAGATGTCACTCACTGCAGATACTAGCCACCAGTATCTGTCAGCATGACAGACTATGTGGTGCACGTGCCAGCTGTGCAGCATGACTATACAAGGAAGTAGCCATCTAGCAGCTGTATGCATGTACCTGTGAAATATGACCCTGTGTGTGCCCGCATGTGGTGTGTCAACCCATAGATGAATGGGTCATGGCCCATGCACACACACTGTCCTCCCCATAACCCTACTATGACAAGCCTGCTGAGATCATCCAATGTGAAATACACCTTTGGGAGAATTGTAGCCCAGTAATCTCTGTGGCATGTCCCATAACTGTGCACTGCTGTAGTGCGATAAACTAATTAGGTAGAAGTTCTAATCCCAGACTTGGCAAATGTGTGTGTGTATTGGTGTGCATGTCTGTCTGTCTCTGTGTAGTCACAAGTATATATATGTGTAAATATATATATATATATATATATATATATATATATATATATATATATATATATGTATATCTGTATCTGCATATATGTGTTTATGTATATGTATCCTGGGGATGTTGATAGCTTCCACATTTTACATTTCCTATGGGAGTCAAAATGTACTGCATGATATGTTACAAATACCAGCCTAACATCATACAGGTGGGATGTAGTACTGTTAGCATCTTGTGCCCATGTCATGGCAGGTCCTGGTTATGGGATCTGTAAGACTTGGTAGTGTATTGCAGGGTGGACGTGTTTGGCTGGGGGGTATGCCTATTCGTACAAGATGTATATTGTTTGGGGCCTCTCAACCCCATTAATGGTGCATGTGGACATATTTGTTTTTGTTAATCTATCATTGCTATCTACAGATGTATGGCCATATATACCTGTATAAATATATATATCAGCTTACATATGTATGACTATGTCCATATATACCTATATAGCTATATACCTGCATACATATATGTACCTTGCTGTGCATATGTCGACATATAGGTGTAGACATATATATGTGTCGATGTAGGCATTTGCATGTATATATGTTCATATATATTTATATATATGTATATATTTCTAATTATATATATATATATATATATATATATATATATATATATATATATATATATATATATCTACATATACAGATATGTTGTATCTATTTACCTATTAATATATTTATACACACACATACATCTAGATGTTGGTTACATTCTCTGTACTGTAGCATGACTGGGCTGGATGATACGTTTCTGAAAACATCAGATTTATGTATATCTGTCATGGCTTAGTGGCAAATCACTTTGTCTATGGTGTGCGGGGTTCTAGCCTTGCAGAGGCTGTTTATTTTGTTGGTGAGCAGAACATGGGCCGTTGGATACAGTGTGATTAATGTACTTTAAAGCAGTTGTAAGCGGGTTTGTGGGGAGGTAAACATTGTTAACTTCAGGTTACGGTTTCTTACACCCATTTAGCTTCTATATTGCTTAACCTGTGTAAGCATAGATTACCCCTGTACAAACAGGCTTAAACCCACTCACTGCTGCTTAAAAGTGCTTACTCTCGCTTACCCCCATGCCAATTTCTTTAAAAGAAAAGAAAATGGGGCACAAAGAGAGAAAGACAGTAGGGGAAAATAGCTAGGGATGTGCAGGAAGGGTGTAGGGAAGGTCCATAGCTGCCCATTTTTTCTACAGCAACAGCTGTGCATATACACTAAATTTGGAGGTAGATGTGGACACTCAAACCCCTGGGATGGGGTGAAGACAGAAATAATTCATTGTGATGCCAATTAGACCAGATTACATGTGTCCAGTGGACATGTGTGTGAAATGGACAGCTATGTATGGGGTGTAATTTTTTGTGGGAACATATTGCCCTTTTTTTTTCTGGTGTGAGTGGGATGTTGGGGAAGGGTAGTAGGTATATTTGGAAAGTAGGTTGGGTAGGTTAACAGACAAGACAAACAAGACGCATACAGGGAAAGTATATGATATATGTGGGGGTAAACACCTTGGACGGAGAGTGGTGTTTGGAAGTTGCAAGCCCATGAGCCCCCAAATGGAAACAGTGGGACTGAGGTCCCCCCATGGGCAGTCACCACTACACCTTCATGGCCCCAAGGGTGGCTGTGCTGGGGGCTGGGTAGGAGGGGCAGGCTCACCCTCTAATTGTGCCACGTGGCCCTCAAGCTGGTGTAGCCAGTCTCAAAGCTTCCTGTCGAGCTCCCTACTCACCACAACCTGGACCTGATGGCAGGTGAGAGGTACCTCTCCACCTCTGCTCCTGAGGGGGGGGGGCTGAGGCTCATCCCATGTGGCGGTTTCACCTGAAGGTGGTGCAGGGCCAATGGAGGAAGAGGTCCCAGGCTGGGCCCCAGATGTGCTGGTGCCTAGTGCCATGGCCAGCTGAGGTGGGACAGGTGGGTCCCCTGGGACCGGCCTTCCCATACGAGCTATGGTGTTGCAGTTTTAAGAATGATATGGGTTAGTAATAGTCAACAGCATTCAGGTTTAGTTATAACAGCATGCATAGGTATTCCCATTAACCCAAGACACCAAATTTACAACAGTTGCAGACCAAGCAGAACACATGCATATATGGGACAACAGTGGCCCTTAAAACAGCATGCAGGTTTCATTGATGTCAACAGGCCACCAGTATGGGGGTATTATAACATCGCACATGCATAGAAACAAATGTGTACATCTGTAAACCAATAGGACATATGTCCCAACAAAAGTATGGAGTGTAAATGTACCCATTGAGGTGTGTAATTGGGTTATTGTTGCACATATGGTGGGGGTGAGAGAGAGAGGTCAATTAACAAATAATATAACCCTGTAGTTTTCACAACTTTCTTAGTCTCTGCAGTGCTCTGTCTCTTACATGTATTATTACACTTCCCAATGGCCTTACTTTGTACAATGGTATGTTTGTAGATTAGTATATATGTGGACTGTGTCTTATGTATAGTCTACACCTTTTACCTGGTATAGCTGTTGAGAAAATCAATTGTTAACACTACCTGACAAATTCTACACATACACCTCCTGTTAGGCAACAGGGTGCTGGTGGAAATTGGGCTACTGCTGGCCGAAGAAGGAGAAGAGGCGGAAGGCATGGCCGAAGGCAGGAAGAGAGGAGAAATGCTAGGACTGTGGTCGTGAGGGTCGGAACTTTGAATGTTGGCAGTATGACTGGTATAGGGAGACAGCTAGCCAATATGATGGACAGAAGGAAGGTTGACATATTGTGTGTGCAAGAGACCAGATGGAAGGGGAGTAAGGCTAGGTGTATCAGAGGTGGGTTCAAATTGTTTTATCATGGTGTGGATGGGAAAAAATGGCATAGGAGTTATCTTGAAGGAATAGTATAATAAGAGTGTTTTGGAGGT
This sequence comes from Protopterus annectens, assembly GCF_019279795.1. NCBI lineage: Eukaryota > Metazoa > Chordata > Ceratodontiformes > Protopteridae > Protopterus > Protopterus annectens. Next base: position 1,481,724,109 of record NC_056737.1, read on the forward strand.
GAAAAGAGTGTCAGATAGAGTGATATTTATGAAGCTGGAAATTGATGGTGTAATGATGAATGTTGTTAGTGCATATGCCCCACAAGTTGAGTGTGCGATGGATGAGAAAGAAAAATTTTGGTGTGAGTTGGATGAAGTGGTGATGACTGTACTCAAGAGTGAGAGAGTGGTGATTGAAGTAGATTTCAATGGGGATGTTGGTGATGGGAACAGAGGGGATGAGGAAGTGATGGGTAGGTATGGTGTTAAACAAAGGAATGCAGAAGGTCAGATGGTAGTGGATTTTGCAAAAAGGATGGACATGGCTGTGGTGAATACGTATTTTAACAAGAGGGAGGAGCATAGGGTGACATACAAGAGTGGAGGAAGATGCACACAGGTGGATTATATCTTATGTAGGAGGACCAGTTTGAAGGAGATTAGAGACTGTAAAATGGTGACCGGGGAAAGTGTAGTTAGGCAGAATAGGATGGTAGTTTGTAGGATGACGTTGGTGATCAAGAAGAGGAGGAGGAGTGTGAGGGCAGCACCAAGGATCAAATGGTGGAAATTGAAAAAGGGTAATTGTGAGGTGGACTTCAGGGATGAGTTAAGACGGGCACTGGGTGGCAGTGAAGAGTTACCAAATAGCTGGGTAACTACAGCAGAGCTAGTAAGGGAGACAGCTAGAAAGGTGCTTGGTATGACATCTGGCCAGAGGAAGGATGATAAGGAGACATTATGGTGGAATGAGGCAGTACAGGAGAGTATACAGAGAAAAAGGATGGCAAAGAAGAAGTGGGATTGTCAGAGAGATGAAGAAAGTAGAAAGGAGTATAAGGAGATGAGGTGCATGGCAAAGAGAGAGGTGGCGAACGCTAAGGATAAGGCATATGAATAGTTGTATGAAAGATTGGACACTAAGGAGGGAGAAAATGACCTCTACCATTTGACTAGACAGAGAGACCGAGCTAGGAAAGATGTGCAGCAGGTAAAGGTGATAAAGGATAACGTGGGAAACATACTCACAAGTGAGGAGAGTGTGGTGGGCAGATGGAAAGAGTACTTTGAGGGGTTGATGAATGAAGAGAATGAGAGGGAGAGAAGGTTGGATGATGTGGGGATAGTGAATCATGAAGTGCAATGGATTAGCAAGGAGGAAGTAAGGATAGCTATGAAGAGGATGAAGAATGGAAAGGCTGCTGGCCCAGATGACATACCTGTGGAAGCATGGAGGAGTTTAGGTGAAATGGCCGAGGAGTTTTTAACCAGATTGTTTAATGAAATCTTGGAAAGTGGGAGGATGCCTGAGGAATGGAGAAAAAGTGTTTTAGTACCGATTTTTATGAATAAGGGTGATGGGCAGAGCTGTAGTAACTACAGAGGGATTAAATTGATCAGTCACAGCATGAAGTTATGGGAAAAAGTAGTGGAAGCTAGGTTAAGAAGGGACGTTATGATTAGTGATCAGTGGTATGGTTTCTTGCCAGGAAAGAGCACTACAGATGCGATGTTTACTCTGAGAGTGTTGATGGAGAAGTACAGAGAAGGTCAGAAGGAGTTGCATTGTGTTTTTGCAGACTAAGAGAAAGCATATGACAGGGTGCCTAGAGAGGAGTTGTGGTATTGTATGAGGAAGTTGGGAGTGTCAGAGAAGTATGTAAGAGTGGTACAGGATATGTACGAGGGTAGTGTGACAGTGGTGAAGTCTGCTGTGGGAGTGACGGATGTGTTTAAGGTGGAGGTGGGATTACATAAAGGATCAGCTCTGAGCCCTTTCTTATTTGCAATGGTGATGGACAGGTTGACAGATGAGATCAGGCAGAAGTCCCTGTGGACTATGATTTTTGCAGATGACATTGTGATCTGTAGTGAGAGTAGGGAACAGGTGGAGGAGACCCTGGAAAGGTGGAGATATGCTCTAGAGAGAAGAGGAATGAAGGTCAGCAGGACTAAGACAGAATATATGTGTGTAAATGAGAGGGAAGATAGAGGAATGGTGAGGATGCAGGGAGTAGAGGTGGCAAATGTGGATGAGTTTAAATACTTGGGATCAATAGTTCAGTGTAATAGTGAGTGTGGAAGAGGGGTGAAGAAGAGAGTACCGGCAGGATGGAATGGGTGGAGAAGAGTGTCAGGCATGATTTGTGACAGACGAGTACCATTTAGAGTGAAAGGGAAGGTCTAAATGAGGGTAGTGAGACCAGGTATGTTATATGGGTTGGAGACAGTGGCATTGACAAAAAGACAGGAGTTAGAGCTGGATGTGGCAGACTTAAAGATGTTAAGATTTGCACTGAGTGTGACGAGGGTGGACAGGATCAGGAATAAGTATATTAGAGGGTCGGCCTAGGTAGGAAGGTTTGGAGACAAAGCCAGACAGGCAAGATTATGTTGGTTTGGACATGTGCTGAGAAGGGATGCTGAGTATACTGGGAAAAAGATACTAAGGATGAAGTTGCCAGGTAACAGGAAAAGAGGAAGGCATAAGATAAGGTTTATGGATGTGATGAGAGAGGACAAGCAGGTGGTTGGCGTGACAGAGCAAGATGCAGAAGACAGGAAGAAATGGAAACAGATGAGCTGCTGTGGCGAACCCTAATGGTAAAAGCCGAATGAAGATGATGAGAAGATAATGATGACTCCCAGATGCCATGCTTGTAGACAAGTATATGAGTGAACTGTGTTGTAACTACAGCCTACACCTCTTACCTGTTATAGCTTTTGGGAAAATCATTGTTAACACTACCTGACAAATTCTACACATGCTCCCAGATGCCATGTTGATGTTATGCACATACCTAACAGTCCGTTATTGCACACACTCTGGTCAAGGCTTGACAGGATGCAGTTGTTAATGTGACATATTTTGGAATAGCTGTCATACACTTTGGGTGAGATGCAACAATGACATGTTTGTTTCCATATACATTCTCTTTTTATGTTCAGGTCTGACTATCCATTATATATCAGTATAAGCTACCTACATTTGTAGGATCATCACACTTATTTGTCAGGGAATAGGTTACCGGGCAGCAGATTTGAGCCCGTTATCTGGACATGCTGGACAGATCAGAAGAGTTGAGGGGTATGACTATGCATACATTTTACTACCTGAACTTTCTGCCACAGTCTGTAGAGTTGATGGTTATGATAATGCGTACAGCATACTATCTGAACATTCTAGCAAAGTCTAAACAGTTGTTGGGTCTAATTATGCATACAGCTTTCTATCCGAATATTCTCGCAAACTCTGTACAGTTGTGGAGCATAATTATGCATACAACTTACTACCACTCCTGGGATTCAGACCCCTGCTGTGTGTGGTAAAAATATTACAGTTGACATCACAGTACACTGTGCTATCAGGGAATTGGTATAAAGCATTCCAATGGTTTCTGCCTAAGTCTCTCTCAGTTGTTCTATATGACTGACCTCTTGGGACTTTCAACATTGTTATACTGAACTTCCTACACATTTCAACTGCATTCAACAGTGTGGGTATGACTGCTTAATACAACAGTACTATTTATAGAATGCAACACTACAACAAGATATGACAGCAGAATGTACACAAGCACTCTAGGGGTTATACTTTTAATCACTGCATATTACACCTTTTTCCATGCAATCTATATGACAGTCTTCCTACTATATTGTCTAGTTTATTCAGTACATCCCATACACAACACATTTTTATACTGGTACAATACTTTCTAGTACTATTATATATATTTGTTATGACAGTACATGCAAGAATATTACTAACTTGCCTCGCAATGCAGCCTTTGCAGCCTACCAGTATGGGCTTGCTGGTTCACAGCCTGCTCATCTGCAGCTGTCGGAGAAATACAGTGATATTTAGCTACTAACTATCCATAGTATACACAAGTTAGGTAAACATTATCTACATAGTAGAATGAGTACTTAGTGCTGGGGCTTCAGCCATCTGCCTGGATTCTTGGATCCACTGGTCCAAGAAATCACCCCTCTGCCACTTCAGGTCAGCATGGTGATTCCTGACCTGCTCAGTAGTCTGGGGGATACCAGTGACACTGGTGAGGTCACAGACGAGACTGTCTCAAGCTGCCGCTTTATACTGTGAGCCCTGGTACTGGCCCTACAGTAGTGTCTCCTCATGGTGTTTTACCAGGAGCCATACCATGAATCTGGACTCCTGGGTGCCCCAGCACTGTGCTCTAAATTGAATGCCTTCCCCAACTCTAGCCATTCTGCCTACAGTAGGGAGCTGCAACCAGTTATGGGAATTATCGGTGCCTGTGAGGTTTAAATACACCTAATTTCCTACACTTTCCCATGATTGGACAGTTTTGAAAAGGCTACGCTATGGGCACACCTGCTTACCTAATGTTGGCATTGCTTAAAGGGGCATACCACTGGGCAGATTGAGTTAGCCGGCCTACACATTGCTTACACCATGTAAGCTGACCTGTGCAATGCTTAACATTGCTTAATATCTAATTAGCATTATATTTTCCTTTTGACATTGATTTATTATTTGTTACATGTTATATCTGTGTCTGGTATCTGTGATTCATGTGTATGTACACTGTATGGGGTCCTGGGGAATTCAACACTTTATTACAATAACGCCTCACATCTGGCCTTACTGCAGTACTTCAGCTCACATATTTATGTTATGTAGCAGGTTATACAGCATCACACTGTACATAGATTCATTTCACATGTTCAGTTTGAGTTTCCTATGGTGAGGATTTGTTTGTTGAAACCTCAATCTTATATACTTTTATGATGGCTTAGTGGTTAACTACTGTGACTGTAGTGTACAAGATCCTGGGTTCTAGCCTTGCAGAGGCTGTTTACTTTGTTGCTGGGCAGAACACGGGCCGTTGGATACAGAGTGATTAAGGCAGTTGTAAGCAGGTATGCATGTGTTTGCGCAGAGCTAAGCACTGCTAACTTCTACTTATACTCAGTAACATTCCAGATTGCTTAATTTGTATAGGCAGTGCTTATCCCTGTGCAAATGCACCGAAACATGCTTACTAGTGCTTACATATGCTTACTACTGCTTAGTTGTGCTTAGACCTGCTTATTAGTGCCTTATTCATTATGACACTGATACTTCACATGTGCATTTCTTGCAGTACTCTAGTATATAAATATGTGTTATTTAGTGAGTTTTGCAACAAAAACCTTGGTTATAACATGCCTTGCCATGTAAAATAGACTGTGCTGCTCGTTAGGCGAATGCTCTTCCCACTACACTATTGCTGTGCTGCTTCATTTGCATATATCTTCCTTGTTATCCTCTTCAGACTTTTAAGCTGCTTTAACCATAGCTAAGCAATGGGCACACCCGTGCACCTATGGTTAGCTTTAATCGGAGTTAAAAAAAAAAAAGGGTTGCTTCATTTAATTTTTCTGTACTGTTGCTGTTGTACACATGGGGAACTGTTGGTAGGGATCTGCAGACACCTATGAGTAATCTCACTTATTTCTTCTCACTTTCTGCTGTTCTACATTGCAGGGCCATGTTTATTCTGAGAGCTCTGCTCTCAGACACGCCCCCCTGCACTCGTACACACTCAGTGTAAGCCTAGGAGCTCGGGCAGTGCACCTTCATTGGTATGCATGGCACACTACCGTCCTGCTCCTAAATGGGCACTTCTGTGCATGACTAAGCTAGTCTTGTATGGAAGATTAGTGCATCCGCGGGATAGACTGTTTGGTAAACACATAGCATTATGGCGGCTAATGCTATCATTTATGCATGACAGAGGTAGGAATATAGCATTCATACAGTGCGTTGCCCTGTTAAATGCCAAGAACTCCAGTCATTATTCTGAATACATAGAGTGTGAACTGTCTCTCTTCTTCAGATATGAAATATTCATCTACCAGCAAGGACAAACTATTGATTGCTTCCTAGCTACAACTCAGGTCATTCAATTGCATTTGCAATACATTTGTATACCATAAAAACTTGATACCAAAATGACAAGTCATTGCAACACAACTTTATTTGTAGACAGCTGAAACTAAGTAATATAAGCTTGTTAACTTTGGTCCATATTACTGTATCCAGTTTAAGATGTATACTTGCAAATAAAATCAAACATAGATAAATATTAGGAAACAGTGTTATTAAACAAGTAGCTCATGTATTTTGTTACTGAATAATAGAGATATTTTGATGCACAAATCACAACGAAAAATCAGAAGGCTATCTCAAATGCAGATTGTTTATTTTTATACAAAAATCAAGACAAAAATGAAAACTTACACGAAATGCTTTAACAAATGTTGAAAACCATCAGTCAGTAAATTATTAACATCAATACTTTTATTCATTGGTACTTTATACAATAAATAACAACAGTGAAGACTACCTGGGAGTTTCAATGACTCATAGGTTCATAGGTTCATAGGTTCATACTAGGCTATCTGCCCGAGGGCATTTACAAGCCTAGCCCATCGTTTTGTGGCTTACGCCACCCCTTTAGTATGGGGAACTATACCCATTATTTTGCTGTGCCTCTGTCGAGCAGTGACACTGAGGTAATCCCTGGGGTATATCTGCGATCTCCCATCCATTGGTCAAGATTTCTCTTGAACAAGGCCAGCGAGGTGCTCTGCCTCACATGTACCGGGATTTTGTTCCACAGCATAGGGAGTCTTTGGGTGATGAATCTATCCCTCCAGCACGTCCTATTAATAGCCGTGTCGAGGTTTAAGTCTCCTGCCCTTGTGGCTCTGATGGATCTAGATTTTTTGAGGTGAAGCATATTCATCAAATCTGGGTTTGACATGGCCTTGTATGTTAGGCAAAGGTCACCTCTGAGCAAGCGGTGGCGACTGAATAGAGCTGGAGTTCTTTCAGTCGGGCAGCATAGGATAGATTTTTGAGACCCTTTATCATTTTGGTGAGGAACTTTTGTGGCCTCTCCAGCTGCTGCAAGTGTCGGGTCAGATACATTCCGAATGGGGCATTGTACTCAATCATTGGTCTGATGAGTGATGAGTAAAGCGAGACTATGACCTCCCTTGATCTAGATGAGAATCCCTTCATGATAAGGTGGGCAATGTAGAAGGTCTTCCTAACTACTTTAGCTACATGGGTGTCGAATGACAGACTACTATCAACCTGGGTCCCCAGGTCCCTGATAACTTCTTCTGTGCTCAGTGGATTGCCACCTATTTGGTAGCTAGGGTAACCTTGTTTTTCCTGAAGGGTATGACTATGCATTTTTTGGCATTTAACTTTAGGCCGTGGCTCTGGCACCAGTTATCCGTTTCTGTGAGACCCTTCTGAAGGATATCTGTGTCAGATGTGTTTTCTACTATGGCGCCTAGTTTGCAGTCATCTGCAAACTTTGTCAGCCATAACCCTCCTGTGTTTGCTTGTACTTCGGAAAAGTAGATGCCAAACAAGAGTGGGCCCAGGACTGAGCCCTGTGGGACACCACTTGTGACAGGCTTTGAGTCTGACATGGCGCCAGCAACTCTGACCCTGTGGGTTCTGTCACTCAGCCAGTTTGCAACCCATCTTGTGATGTATGGGTTAACATTTAAGCTGATGAGTTTTTCAATGATACCCGAGTGGGGTATTGTATCGAAGGCCTTAGCCAGATCAAGGTAGGCTGTATGGACTGCCTTTCCCTCATCAATGGCTTTGGTGACTGTTTCGAAAAAGTCAACCAAGTTTAAAAGGCATGATCTGCCTTTGACAAAGCCAAACTGGGTTGGATCCAAAGTCTGCAAATTCCCTATGTCTTTATTTATGAGGTCCATTATGATCCTCTCCATGGCTTTGCAGATAAGGCTTGTCAAGCTAATGGGCCGGTAATTTCCAGGGTCGGTGGAGGCACTGCCTTTGTGAAGTGGGACCACAGTTGCAGTGCGCCACTCCCTGGGTACGTATCCAGAGGTAGGACTTTGATTAAACAGCTGTCCTAGCTGTGGGTTTAATTCCTCATTGAGTTCGTGGAGCACACAGCCGGGGACACCATCAGGTCCCAGGGATGCTGTGTTTTTTGCTTTGGAGAGAGCAGTTCTCACTTGGGCACTGGAGATGTTTGGGGGGCTGCAATCGTTTGGTATAGATATCTCTCCTTTGGGGGAGGGAGTTTGCACTGAACCTGTCAGCCAGTATGTTGGCAATGTCTGTAGGATCAGTAATCTTCACATCATTTTGAACTAGTTCTGAGCATATCTGGGAGTTTCCTCCTAGGTTTCTAACATAGCTAAAGAAGGCCTTATGATTGTCTTTTGAGTCTTTAGCTATTTTTCTCTCGAAATTTGCTTTGGATGATTTTATGAGAGCTCTTAGTTTTTACTTATAGTGATCAAGGGTGTCTTACCTTTTAAGGATTTTGCTCTATCTTGTAGTAGCTTCCTCCTTTTGTTGTAGAGTTTGTTTATGGCTGGGGTCCACCAGACTGGACGCTTGCCTTTGGTACAAAGAGTCTTTGTTTTGCTTGGGATTGCCTTATCCATGCAGTCCTGCAGGTGCTGGTAGAAGGCATTTGTAAGTGATTCAGCGGCTTGAGTACTGTTTTCCCGCTCGGGGCCTTAAAGGAGACCACACTAGTCTTTAGAAGTGTGAAGTCGGCTTTTGAGAAGTTCTTTACTGTGGTCTTTTTTTTTCAGGTGGGGGTGGGGTGAGGACCTCCAGCGAGATTAGTTTGTGATCTGATCTCACCAGTGAGGGGTATACTTCGGTGTTGAACATTGTGCTCCCATGTTCGTGATGATGAGATCAAGTATGTTATCTCCTCTTGTGGGGATGGTGACTAGTTGTTCCATGGCATTTGAGTTTATGAATTCCAGGAACTTTTGGGCTAGGGTGTTTGGGCTTGAGTAGTGTTCCCAGTCTATATTAGGGTAATTGAAGTCACCTAGTATGATGGTGTTTGGTGATACATTTATCCCCTCTAGTGTTTTCAGGAAGGCCATGTGAGGTTCCTGAGTTTGTGAGGGTGGCCTGTAACATGCTACAATTTGCAGAGCAGTCTTGCCTACGGTTAATTGCACCTGGATGGTCTCCGATGCATCATGCGTTGCCACCAGTCTTGAGGTGTGGGTGTCCTTGATGAATATGGATACCCCCTCCTTTCTTGGTATTGTCCGGATTTTGGGGCCGGAACGCATGATATGAGGTAAAACCTGATAGCTGGGGTGCTCTCAGGAGCCTTGAACCAGGTTTCTGTCACAGCACAGACATCGATGTTCTCCATACTGAGAAGGGCCTCGAGTCGTGCATTTTGAGATTTAGACTTCTGGCATTGAGCAGCATTACCCTTAGTTTTTTCCTTTTTGTGTTCTAGGGTGGTAGGTTTAGAATTTGAGCCTTGCCTAAAAAGGCACTATGGGGTGGCAAGAGCCTTTGCCAATATCCGAATCCCAGGGTGACAGGTGCAAGCCGTCCCTTGGCAGCGTGGCTTGTCCAGCATGTCATCCCAGGCAGACAGATACTGGATCCCCTTTGAATGACACCAGTGTTTAAGCCAATTGTTAAAGCTGATCATCTTATCTCTGTATTGTGGCATCATTCTTGGTGAAGGTAGGATACTGCTCAAGGTCAGGGTCATACCTGCCTGGGCTACATAATCAGAGAGCTCCTCAATGTCTCTTTTCATGTAGTCCAAGGAGTGCGTCTCAGGTCGTTTACACCAGCGTGGACAATGACTGAGTCATATTTGTACCTGCTGTTGAGAGACCTGAGTGCTTGCGTTATGTGGCGGATTCTAGCGCCCGACAGACAGCTTACTGTGACCTTCTCCTTACTCAGTCTGGTGAGCGGGACGTCAGTGTGTCTAACTATGGAGTCACCAATGACTAGTGTGTCTGGCATTGTGTTTGGCCTTAAGGGCTGTGACTGTTTGACACTCTGACTGTGAGGTCTATGTGTTGCAGGTGTTGTGTTCTGAGGTGGTGGTTGTTTGGGTGTCTGCTTTGGTGGCCTCTGCTGTTTTGGTAGATTTTTGATCAGAGCCTCCGAGTATGTCTTTGTGTGTTTATGTGTATGATTTGAGGTTGTAATGGTACTATGTGAGACTGGGTCTATAGTGTGTGTGGTAACCTTCTCCTCCTGACTGGTCTTGCCAGTCCTATGTTGAGAGAGCTCAGCCTCCAGTTTGGCCATATAGTTGCATCTCTCGCATGTATTTGTGTTTTGTGGGAGGAGGAGAGGGTTGTCTGTGTACATGAGGTAATTGTAACATTGCCTCAATATTCCCAGGTTCACCAGCTGAGCAGGAGAGGACACTAGCAACTGATCCCTCGACATGCTAGAAGGATAGACAAAAACTTTAAAAAGATTCCGGGGATGTGGGTGACCGAGAAATGGGGGTTGCCTTTTGGGGTGCTATCTATAAGAGTGCCGTATCAAGGTAATAAGTACTGTAGGAGCAAGTGCTAGGTTTAACAGATAGAGAATAGTCTACTTAGAGTCAAGTAGAGATGATCTTTTTAGTTATAGGATACGCTGATTAGATCAGTAGTATAGTTCGAGGAAGGTAGTTTCAAGGGAAAATTTGAAGAGTGGACTTTAGGTAGCCCGAATAGTTTAAACCTGCTTAACCGGAGCTGCCCTAGTGTGCAACAGTGGCAGCTCCGCGCTAAATTGCGCTAAATTGCGCTAATGTGCGCTAAAGCGTGCTTTATAGCAGGGGGCTGGAAAAGACAGGAAATGACCCAAAATGGCCAATAAACTACAAGTTACTGCCTTAAACCACTCCTCTGAGGACAAACAGGCAGCTCAGTACTCCCTACTCCCACTAGTGAGTAAAGAAACTACCCCTTGACCAAACAAGAAAAATGGAGAAAACAGGAACCAAGACAAAGCCCAGGGATCAGCAAAATCTGGTCTCTGGAACACTAGTTAGGAAAGTATGGAAAGCAAGGATATTTTTTTGTTTTTTTTTCAAGTTTTTTTTTACAGAAAAGCAGAAAACACAATAAATGCTCAACAATATAACTGACGCGTTGCCACTTATTAACAACGCTACAATATTTAGCAATGAAGCCTCATACAGATTTAATACCAAAATATTTTTTTTTAAAGAGAAAGGATGTTATTCTGAAAGACATACTCAGAGAAAAGCAATAAGTACCAAAATATAATTATATCCTATGCTGAAGACAAAATATATATCTACTGTGCAGATGATTTTTGCCCCAGGTGATTAACTGTACCATTCCTTACAGAAGGAAATCGCTTTGTAATTATATCAAAATTAAACTTTTTTTGCCTTTAGATTTATATATTGCAGTGTATATTTGTGAAAATGAAACACAAGGGTTAAAACAGTCAAATCCAAGTTTAGAGTCTAACTCTACTTGCTAAAGATAAGCCTTAAAATCTGGGAAAAATAACTGGATATTTAATTATCTGTTTTGTAGATGAAAATTAATTTCAATAAACATAAATCCTAAAGACATACTTAAGCATTTTTTATTTTTAACATGATAAAAGTTCAGTCTAATTTCATATTTATTACTAAATGAGTAGATGATAGAAAAGACAACCAGGTTTTGTAACTAAGTGAAATAGCTTGCAAAAAGGATCAGAAATGTAAATTATTTATAGAAGTCTTATAAAATGGTAATACAAGTGCAGAAGGAAAATAAGAAATAATTTATGACTTGGTGACAACTGGGGACTTATGCATTATGCAATAAATAAGAATGACAATACTCAGTTTTAAATAACCATGGCTCAGTATTGACTTGGCGTCTTTAATAATATAGTCAACTTTAGTTTGTTTCTAAGAAAGCTATGCAGTTCATTGCCAGTCTAATTTCTGAAGAGAGTAAATCTACTATTCCTGCAATTAGTAACCTCTTTCATTAAGTGTTTATTCAAAGCAAATAACATGTCATTTACAAAATTTCATTAAAGCAAAGAATCAAGAAAAGGTTAGTATATGAATAGCTATATGTACAGCAAAATCCTATAAAATAAAGTGATTTATTATGCAATGCTAAAAATAGACTAATTCTTGTATACAATCTCTGCAGATGCGAAAGGTAGAGTAGGTATCGGTTTAGTCATAATATTCAATCAAGCCTGTTTTTATGAGATTCTGCTGTTTGCTGCCTTCCGACTCACTTTTCCCAATACCATCCATACAAAAAATGCTCTCTAGCTTGATAGCTACACAGTTTAATTATTTTTACTCTTCTCTCTATGTTTGTATGGACATGTCAGTCTTCAATTTTAATATAATCGGGTCTGTCGGGTTTTGTATTAATGAATGAGGCCTACTGTAGGCCTCTTTCATTATTTTGTTATGAGACTAATTAAAGCCTTCAATGAATGTTGCTGGTTCAGGACTAAAAACTTTAAAAAATACTTATTACAATTTCTTTGTAATCCTTTTGAAGGATACATTGATTTGTACATAACTTAATGTAATTTCTGCATTTTTGTTATCATTTATACTAATTTTACTTACATAGTTTTGTTCTAGTAGTACTAATTCATATTCTTATTATTACTGTAGTCATTTCCTCTGTAGTCTTAGGCTGATATGCATATTCCAGAGCTTAGCAAATGGCATATAATTATCTGCAAATAGTGGTGTTACATGGATATGCAAATTAAGTCAGTGAAAGTCATTTATGATGCATATGGAAAAGCAAAGTCTGTTTTGAAAACATGTCCACTTCTCACAAAAGAATACTGCAATAGTGTAGTGGTTATAGTGCTCACTTTGTGAGCAGCCATTCTGGGTTTGAGCCTCACTATAGCAAATTCACATTTACCAATGGGGTTGGGAGAGTGGCTTAATGGCTAAGGTGTTTGCCTTACAAACACAATTTGCAGGGCTTGAGTCTCACAAGGGATAATTGGCTAGGCTTACAATGGCTTGCAAGAGAGTTAGCTTAGTACTAAACAATGAACCTATGAATAAGTTGTATAAAGTTCAGCACTGTGAAGTTGGAAATTACTCTGCAAAATAGTGAGGGTTCATGTTACTTTTTTTATATATTGTGGGTGGGCACCCCTTAGCATGGTCACACACACAACATTTAAGGAAGGCTGCAGACTGCACAGTGGTTATAATTGTTTATTTTTTTTAAAGAAAAAGAGTCTATAATGTTTTATACAGAGAATCCTTTTGTGGACACCCTGATAGTTTCATTAAAGAATAGAAAGCGGGAGACATGAAAGACTGAAAAAGGGGAGAGAAACAAAGAGGGGAGGGGGAACAAACAAGGAAAACATCAAGAAAGCTTGTGCTAGAGGAGGTTGGAGAGGATGGGCACTATGTTTATGGTGGGGTATAGATCCCTCTTATTTTTTAATTTTTTATGTGAGAGCATAGTGTGGGTGGGAAATAGGTAAGAAGTTATAAGAGAAATGATGCGGGAAGAAGAACAGAAGAAGTGCCAGCTAGCCCCAGTCCACAGAGTTTCAAACATGTCCACTGCCAAATGGTGTTGCAAGGAAGGACGCCAATATTGAGGGGGTAGGAGCTTGTGTTGGTGCAATGGTTGGTACCATCTGGGAGTGTATGTCTTGTAAATGTTGAAGAGATGCTTTAACTGGCTGAATTTTCCTGTCCACTGTCTCCAACCAGTTCATCTACCAAGGTCTGAAGCCTGCTTTGGCTGAGGCTTGTCAGGCTGCCACATGCCAGGGTGCCTGTATGACTGGTTCATCCATACTGTCCCTATGAGAATGTCCATAGACAGGCAGAGGATTATCTATCGATAGCCTGGGAGGCATGTGGCCAGCCTGCTTCTGAGGAATTTGAAGCTGTTAAAAAAAAAGAAAAGGAAAGAAACAAAAGTACAAAGTAGAAAGAAATGCATAATTAAAATAAGAAAAACAAAGAAAAAAGGGTTGGGGAGACAAAACATAGGAAAAAGCAAAATAAATCCATGCATCATGTTTATGTGCCATTTCATACACTGTTGAAATATCGCAGTAAAATCTCTATTGGATTAAACTTGCAAATGGGAAGTGCTTATGCATACAATGGGAGCAGCCATTCGGGAAGTGCTTGTGTACTTGAGAAGAATGACATGAGTAGTGCTTATCCATACTTCAGATAAATTCAAATGGCAAGGGCTTGTGACTTCTTGAAGGGGTGTTGTGTATCTCTCAATCTGTGATCCATACAATACATTCAATACAGTAGTAAAAATGTCCTTTGTAATTATTAGAAGTAATCAGATAATATACATAACATTATCTTGAACTGTAATGGTTTTAGTTGCATTTCTTTCATCTGCAAATCTGTACAAACATTTGTCTTATTACCAGAACAGAAACCAGTTGTAAAAAGAGGACAGCAGTTATACATTTACATATTTCTCATTTGTGTACAGTAATATAATGACTACAAATCCTTTTTAAGCTTCTTATACATATTACAGACTAGTAAGACAGAATTCTCTTGGACTCAGTTATACTTACCTGAAGATTCACCTACCCTGGGATTCATGAAGCTCAGCGCAAGTCCGGCGTAAGGCTTGCGCCGGCCGTGCGGTATACATATGGAGTAGTCACGCCATATGCATATTAATGAAGGCGCGCAGCCACCACAGCCACTTGCATAGGAAACGTGCATGAGTGCAAGGGGCATATCGAAGTTGCGCAGGGAGGCATGTCAATGTTGGCTGTCGAGGAGCAACCTAAACTGCTGAATATTATATTCCACCAGCAATAGTAATCGTACCTATCAGTGTCCATGGAGACTGAAACGTATGCAAAGCAGAGTCCCTGCGAACAGAAAATGAAGAATCAAACACAAATGCACGGTAGGGAATAACGGGTCCCTACCCATGAACAAATGACATGAAAACTGTGTGCCTGTAGTCCAACGTAGTGTTGATAGCTATACCATGTGGAAGTGAAATGTATCATATGTTAGCGCGCTGCCAGTAGGTACATCCAGTCCAAAGGCGAGAGTCACTAGCCGACCCATACTGTGAGGGAGGGAACATAGTTGTGCAGATGTGTCCATAACAAAATACATGAGGAGAAATGTAGATATATGTAGTGACCGTATGTCTGAATCATATCCCACAAGCCATGTAATAGTCACATACAAAAGGTATGTCCGTATTTCACATACCAAATGTGATAGGAAATAGCATACACATGTAAACAAAACAGAAGGAGCATATAAACAGCCATAACAATACGGACACATGTAGGCTAAAAGGAACAGTATAATCCATACCGTCAACCAAGATTACCACCTGTCCCACTTTGCGAGCGACAGTCCCTCTGTGGGCAGATGTGTCCTGACACAAACATGTAAAACTGGCAAATGTCCAGAGACTATAGGACATAATTCTTCCGTAGATGTCATGCAATAGTTGCATTAAACATATTTCACTGGACGTATATTATATAAATGTCATAACAAACAGAATAAGATACCGAAATGCTACAAGAATAAGCTTAGATATAGGCAAGAATTGTAAGTTCTATCTGCCGAACTGACCGTGGGTATGTGTCGGCCTGTAAAATATGCTGTGTTCACCACAACTGTCACAGTAGGGTTTCAACCTTTACAAATGGCCAAAGTGGGACATGTTTGGTTCAGACATCAGATTTTACAGGCCGACACATACCCACGGCCAGTACAAAGGACAGAACATAACTGTTTTGCCTACAGAAAAGCGTATTCTTGTAGCATTTTAGTTGCTTATTCTGTTTCTCATAACAGTCAGGTATTTCAGATGCAGAATAACTGTTTAATGCAACTATCACATAAAATATAAGAAATAAGTTTGTCGTAAAATCTCAGGACATTTGCCATGTTTACAATTACATGTCAGGACACAACTGCCCAAAGAGGGACTGTCCCTTGCAAAGTGGGACAGGTGGTAACGCTATGTCACACTGTGGCCAATTGAAAAGGTGGATACACAACCGTCGACTGTGGGGAGGCATTGTCCACAACAGTCGGACATGTGTAAGGAATAGCTAGGACATAGGAAAAGGTGCCATCCTACCAATGAGTAGAACAGGCTGGCAAAATCCAGAAGGCAGCTGTATAATCCGAATGTGTATGTGACACAGTCGAATGGGTAGTACCCGGATACACCAACCAAGTAATGAAAGTGAAGTATGGGTGTGTACCTATGTGCGTGAGGTATAGCATGTGGAAAGCAAACATGGCAGGGTAGTCCACACAACCATAAAGGTACCCGACACATGTAGGGTAGTCAATGTGTAACTCTGGCCGTGTCAAGGGCCAACAAACAAAGTAGTGCTCTATGGAGTGTGAGGAATTTGCGTGTGAGGGGTGGGTGTTTAATGGTAATTTCCTCAAAGGTGATACTTGTGTCGTATGCAGAAAAGGTGAACTGGAGGTGTATGAGGGGGCAGCGGGTGAAGTGGAAAGAAACACAACCTCATGTAGAAACAGCTGCAAGACAAGCAGACAGGCCATAGTGTAGAACACAATCCCACAAACATATGAGTATGGAAATATGTGAGACAAATGTATAGATACGGCACTGTCACATACCCACAAATGGGTCCTGATGGAACTGGCCATAACAAACGCAACACACCTGGATGCATAATAGCCTACCCAGCCTACCCTTCACAACACACAACCTGCCAACATACCAGAACATCCACCAAATCCAGCCGTACTTGGTCCACGGTTTGTTGCAGAAACAGCTACACACAGTGACCCTTATGCATATGTAGTAGGTATTGTCACCCTAGGCAGTGTCAGGATTGCAAACCATGTATCCCCTGCATGTAAAACCCCCTGCACATTTTTGTGAAGTAACAAAAATCTTCGTTATCTAACTTGTTTTGGTCTAGTCCAATTTTTGGGATATCCCTCATGGGATGACCAACTTGTGTAAATAGTAGAATGGGTATGACAACATGATGTCCAATCCAGTAGATATCCAGACACAAGTCAGAACATGCAGTGGAGGTCCATGACACTGTCCAGCCCTAAGTGGGCATGGAAAACCTACCACCCAGGATAAAATACCTTCCCGTGACGCATGTGTCCAGACATGAATAGGAGGGAGAATATAATGCACACATTTGCAAAGTGGAAAATGGCATGAGGGTGAGGAAGACACTGACGTAAACAGGTCAACCCTGATCAAATGTGAGGGACACTGACTGTGTGCAGTCGTGACTGACCATACCTGTCAACCTGTGTGAGCAAGATATCTGGACAGAGCCGTGAATATAAGTGAGACAAAGGTCCAAAAACACAGACAATCTGTAAAGATAGCTCTTAGAAACATAGAATTTGATAGAATAACAGTTTGCACATTGGCATTGATGTCTGGAGTATGAAGTCTGAAACCCAACTGTCTGTCAGCATGTTCCGACTGCAGTCCTTAATGCTGAGCTACTGCTGTGCCAGAACACAACAGTGTATTACAGAGGTCTGTGCCGTACCACTCAACTGTCCGGATATTCACAGAATGACTAGGGTCACCACCTGTCCCACTTTGCGAGTAAGAGTCCCTCTGTAAGCAGTTGTGTCCTGTGAAAAAAATCAAGACAGCAAATGTCCTGAGAGTTTAGGACAATGTTATTTCCTAATTTACTTTAATAGTCGCATAAAACAGTTATTTTATAAATTAATCCTCAATATGTTATGTGAAGTAGCATAAGCAATTCAAATGTTACTAGAATAAGCTATGATATGTACAAAAAAGGTTAAAGTTCTGTACTATGCACGGCTGTAGGTATGTTTTGTCCTGGAAAATCTGACATCTCTACAGAACATGTCCCACTTTGGGCAGTCGAAAAGGTGGCAACCCTAAGAATGACCACAGGTTCACCCCATAGTGTCGTGTGCCTCTGACAATCTGGACCAGTGTGGTAAATAGCTGAGGATTGACGCCACTAAATAATGAGAAATATCCTGAGTATAAGACTCCACAACCTGCAGAAAAGTCATGCTAATGCAAAACCTAGCATTCTAGCAACGTTCTAAGCTTGTAAGAGCAATCGTTAAAATGTGTTCCTAATTGTCCCCCCATCATGTAGGTTTTGTGCAGGTTCGGTGCTCTAAGATGTTGAGAGGTATGGCCCGTACATATTTACAGGAACAGCCCTTCACACTTGTGTAATGTACAGCTGCATACCTGTAGTCACTTCATGTCCAAAAATAATAATCTCCATATGACTGTATACAGGTAATAGTCAAATGTGAATGGGAACACCCCTCACCATGGAGTATGGACTGTAACAACCCCACCCATAATATGTAATGCCAACAGAATAAGCTGCTGACAGGTGCCCAAACACCTGTGTCTATAAACGCAGGTAAAACTTCAAAATAGGGAGATAATCCCTGTCCATATGCTTCGTCTGACATTTGACCTCGGCCAGGGAAGTTCCATTCACGAGGTGGACAAGCCTAAACCCAGATCACTACATGAACACCCTGACAATTAAAGACCTGTATGTGGCTGGACTATATGCCTTGGTGTTCTGCATATCCTCTGAGTGATTAACAATGCAGCCGGAGTCCACAGCAGTAGGCAATAGGGAATGTGCAATATGTAGTACCTCCTTTTTCCCAGCAGGAGAATGGATGCTTGTGTTGTAGGTGAAGCGGTGAGGCATATGTTGATGTAGCTAAGTACTATGGGTATGCATATCAATGAAGGAGAACACCAATAGGATAGTGGTTCCAGTATCCGGCCAACGTGAATCTAGCATTATTCTATAAGCTTTCTTGATATTTGGTTAGAGAAAGATGAGCTTAATTCTTGTTTCAAAAGTAAAATATATAGGAAGCCTACCTATTCTAATATTTTTTTGCATTACACCAGCTGCCATCCTCACCATCAGAAACGAGCTGTTATTAAAGGCCAAATGGTGAGAGCAGCAAGAATGGTCTCTGATGACATTGAGTTTGAACAGGAATGTAATTTATTAGAAGAGATGTTTTTGAATAGGGGCTATCCTAATTATTTAATTTCAGCTGTGAGACACGAAATACAATATAAAAGAGATACTGGTTTCTATCTCCCATTATTAAGCTCTTGCCAACAGTTAGAACATAATTCTAATGAGATGTCAGTTGATATCAGTATCAATTTTACGGGTGAGTCAAACATCAATCCGGCAACTAATGTAAATAAGGTGTCATATAATATCAGCTTTTTGCACACTTTCTCGACAGATTATGATAAGATAAGAAATATTTTATACAAAAATTGGGCTTTTATAAATAGTAATGAAGCACTGTTCAGAGTTTTAGGTAATAAACCTAAACTAACCTATAAACGGGGTTTAAATCTTAAAAATATACTTGAAAAAAGAATGAAATATGTCACACACATTCTAGAATTAAAGGTATGTTTAAGTGCGGTTGCTGTGCCCAATGTAAAAACATTTTAGTAACAAATAGCTGTGTCATTAATGGCATTAAGTATTACATTAATTCTAGATTTAATTGTGAAACCCAAGCAGTAACTTATGCAGCCTTATGTCAATTCTGTGAGGCGTTTTATATAGGTAAAATGGAGCGTAAACTTAGACAAAGGATATATGAGCATTGATATGCCATTAAAAATAAGGATTGTAACAACGCTCTAGCTAAGCATATCTCACTTAATCCAACACACTCTTTCAAATTTATCATTTTGCAGAAACGAATGAGTGATATTAGAGGTGGTCCTTGGCAAACTAAGTTAGAAATAGATGAGCTTAAATGGCAGATTCTGACCAACGCTCAAGTGTTTCCAGGTCTAAATGAGGCACTTTCTATTAAATGTGTGTTAAACTTATTGTCTTTGAACAGATGATGATTTTTTATTATTTAATATATATTAATTTTTTTAATATGGCATATTTAATATTATTTAGTCATTTATTACTAATAATCATATAAAGGTATTCTATAGCTTAGTATTTACTTGTATTGGTAGTTTGACCTTATGGTATTGAATGTGTGTTTGTGACTTAAAAATGAAGCAAGCTGTTTTTAAGAGCATTCAACTTTAAAAGTTAATTGATGTTTTAATTGAATTGCTTATTTAAATGTCTGTTTGATAATATACACTGTTTTGTCTGAAGAAGGCTCGGAAAGGTCCGAGCCGAAAGCGCTTACATTAAAACAGGTTTTAAAATCTTCATTGCTGCCAGCTCTACTGTTTTCAGATTTAACAGTTTGTTCGTGTTTGGAAGTTACTTTTTCTGTATCCAGCCAACGTGAATGCAGTCCCAGTTGACCTACGGCCACTGCACATATAACTTAAAAGTGTAATGAAAGCGTTCATGTTGTACACACATTTAAATATGTAAAGGTGAATGTGTGTTTCGCAGCAGTCCGTAAACTGGAATACAGATATGTAACTGTTAAGGTCAGAATTATGAAAGTTCACGTAAGCACAATTATCTATGAAACATATGTAACCCACAATAAGGATATGCAAGTGCGCCTGCGCGTGTGTAATCCGCTCACAGAATAGAAAATGAATGGTGTTTTCCCCACATTCTATGTACATGGCTCATACCTGTTAACCCCGTAAAGTACGAAACCAGACAAAGCCATGACAACAACTGGTACAAATAGGGACAATCCCCAGATATTGCCCTAACAAACATAGAAAGTGGATAGAATAACAGGTGTGTCACTAGCATGGATTCTCTGAAGGGTATGAAGTCGTAACCTGAAATGTTTGTCATTATTTACCATCAGTCTTTAATGATATGCCACTAACTTGCCAGATAGATGCAAGGTTATGAAAAACGGACCAAAGATAAAAGGCAAACAGCTGTACATGCAACGGAAATCTGTACAGTTAAAAGGTATGATATGGAGATATATATACACATATATCCACAGACATAATCCAAAGCAAATTACGAGATGAGGAATGTACAGACATATGTACATATGTACATATATCTATATATATATATATATATATATATATATATATATATATATATATATATATATATATATATATATATATATATATATATATATATATACATACACACACACACGATACATGAAGAGATATATACACAACAAACATATGTCTCTGTACATATAACACATGTACATAAATAGGTCACGGTATAGCTAATATGGATAGACAGACAGACATGCATGAAAGGAGAATACACCAATGGTTTCCAAACCATTGCCCGGAAAGTACCAGTGTGACAGGGCCTGCAAGTTCTACACGTTAAACATGAATATAGGTGTCCTTTGCAGGACCCCAAAAATTGATCCTGTATGAAGTGCGAACCGTCATTGATGGAAAAGACGTCACAGCTGCAACTACGATATAGCTGTACATGCAACAGTAGCAGGTGCAAGGGTAATAATACATGGGTTGATTGAATGTATGACGTACGAGCTGATATCTGCAGAGTGGGGAGTGCTTGGAAGTGTCCTCACACTTTATTATCGCTCACATTAAACATGTCTAATGGATACTGTGGAGGTGTGTCAGGTATGGGAATCATGGGTATGCAGAATTGGGCCAAGGTGTTGGTTGGCACAGATCTATTAGGTACGCCCCATGGGAGTGATCAATATACCTATGTGTGTATAGCACAAGCCTATATTCTCCAAAAAGGTGCAACCCATCTACTGGATATTGTGTAAACCATTGGGGGAAGATATAGGGACCTATATCAGTGTCATGTAGGCGATTATCATGGGTGGACATGCGTATGACCAAGATGGTAACCATACCTGCCAGAATGTCAGAATAAGACAGCTGGACTAAGGCATAGTACACAACAGATAAATAGGGACTATATTAAATATACCTCAGACAAAGTCAGACCGTTGATAGAATAATTGCGTAGTCAGGAATACAATGTTATGAGAGTTAGTAATCATGAAATAGAAATGTCAGTCATTATTACGTAACCGCACAGTCCATCATGGCTTGCCAGCAATCTACCAGAAAGGCACATTATCATGACAAATGTAACAGAATCATAGGTCAAACCCCAGGGCGTATACCCATAATGTGTACAGGTGAGAGGTATGAAGGTAACCCATCCTAATGAAATGTACAGAACTAGTGATACTAGGTGGACAGGTGAGAAGAAAGACGTCAGGACAAATTACAAAACATGTACAAGTCATAAGCATGTTTGTCCACAAATGTGAATTACAATGTATGGCCTGTGAAAGTCAATGTGGAAGGTTAATAGACTCAAAAGGCATGTGTACCTCAGGGTGTCATGCAGTGTCACCGATACAGTGTCCAGTCCCCCATACTCGTACGTGAGTTCTGCCACTGATGAAAAGCGCAAATACCGGTGTACACATAAGGTACATGATGGAATAATTAGTGTGGATAAGCACCTGTTGGCCTGTGTGAGGAATATAACCCTGTGGGTGGGTGTGTCCTGCAATAGGAATGTAATGGTAACTGGCCTGTGATGGCGCAATGTATTGTGTGTATTGGCGTAAGAAAATTGATGTCCAGTATCAGAAACATACCTCGCAACTGTACGAATCTGCAGATGTATGTCTCATATGTGTGGTGTGTTCCTCTCACAATCTGTACCTGTCTGCCAAATACCTGAGAACTGACGTCATTAAATAATGATAAACATATGTATTTAAGACCCCAAATCCCTCAGAAAGGTCATACTAATGCAAAACCTATAATACTGTCAACTATCTACATTTGTAAGAGCAATATGTAGAATCTTCCCCTATATGTCCCCCCATCATGTTAGGCATTGTACAGATGTTTTGCACTAGGAGGTTGATAGGTATGATCAGAAACAGATACATGTCTGAGGAAACAGCATTATCGACCGCAAGATAACTCAGAAGGTATGAAAAGCATTGCAGTAGGAAGTTCATCCGCAGGCATGTGCTGACATGTCAAATGACACAGCAGTCTACAGGAAGTACCTATAGGGTGTTACCTTTACCAATGATGACAGTGGGATATACCCACAGCCATGCATACACGACAAATAGACATAGCACACAGCAAAGCCTAGGCCATGATACACGAAGCCTCCGGCGTGTATGGATTGAGTGAGAGTACAGCAAGGAAAGATGACTGCCAGGCTATTCAGCAAACACCCGTAGGGGCATGCAAGACCGCCCATAACATGAACATGGCATGAACAATGTTGGGATTTGCAACATACCCCATTTGTATGTGTAAGCTATGCAAATGATGTAATTATGCGATGCATGAAACAGTAAGCTGTCCGTGCAAGAGCAGAGTTATGTGCAGAAATGTACCCAGATGTTATGCGACTAACGTTTTGCACGTTGCTAAATGGAGCAATGACAGCTGCAAATACAGTATGAATACAGTCGAAGAAGCATGCCAATGTCCAAGTCCAAGGCCAGTGGCGGCTTTGTCCATTGGATATCAATGAACCAGTAGTTGTCCTCCCCCGATCCCTGGTGTGGAAGCGTAATGCAGCGCCATGAGAACGCCTGCGCTTCAAAACAAGACATATGGATAATATACATACAAAATGTAGGTTTATTTAGATATTAGTACGCCATGCAGAGGAATGGCAAGCTGGAGACAACATGGCTACTGCGTACTGGTACTTATGTGTGGAAGCGCACTGTCAAATATGTAACGAAGCATTTGTAGGCAATGTGAGGCAAGTGAGGCTGAGGATAGTGAATCACAACATGTCATGCCATATGGACCAAGCCTCTACAGTGTAGTGTAGGTTAAGGGGACTATTAGAGTAGAAGATAGGTGACAACATGAGTGTGTATGTATAAAACACTGTAACATCACCAGAGCAGTGTCGCATGTGTGCTGTCAGTACTCAGTGGAAGAGGCGTGTCATGAGCTATCCTAGGGAATATCAGGAGACTGACGGCATATGCCATGGATACCACCGATGTGACCTGCAAACCTGCCCACAGTGTGTCTTTGCCCGTGTGCGCCAGTAAGCCCGAGTAAGCATGTGTGCACTCGTGTTAGCCTGTGTGCGCGTGTGGAGTGTGGAAGAATGAGTAAGGTAGTGTACGAATGGTGAAGCCCGTGTAATGTCGTGTATGTGTTTGTAAGCATGTATACATGTGTACTACACACATCACACATGTACTGCACACACAGACACACATGCTGCCAATACTACACACATCAGTGAAATGGCACATGGATGGAGAATACATCATCAGAAGTAACAGTGCTGTAAACTATGCTACAGTGATGGTCATAGCTGCAATGCATCATGCCTGCTGAAGTACACCTGGTAGTAGCACACTGTGTGTTAACAACATGCTAACATCAATACATGGAATAAAGCCACCGTGTGCAGCAGCACCAGGTTAGTCAGATTCTGCATCAATGTTACACATCACAGGTGGTGGCACAGGTGACATCATATGCACAGGGTGTGATGTTAACATGTCCAGAGCTGTCATAGAGCCATCCAGTGTACACATAGGTGTGTGTCTGTGAGGGACAATGGTTATTGCATGGCCCAATGGTGGTGCAATGAGTGTGTGTATGTGATAGCCGTAGCTGTTTGTGGTAAGTGTGTGTGTCTGCATATACACAGGTACAGCATGTGTCAGCCATATACAGGAGGTTCTGGGACAGTCACAGACCGTACCTGCCAGGCTGTAGAGATCCCCATTACTGGCCATGGACATCCCTCCATGCATCCAACACATCCCAGTCCTGCACCTGTCAATGTCTACACATACAGTCCTGGGATCTGTACCACAACCTGTGGATAAACGTGCGTCTGTAATGTTAACCTGAGGTGCATAGAATTGACAGTTACTACAGACGGATATGAGCCATACTCACAGTCCAATGTAATAACCACTGCTGACTGTTGCTGAGATCTGCATACGACCAGTCAAAGGTGCTGCACTAACATTGTTTCCAATGCCCGTGTAATACCCAGCAACACAATAACCGGTCACTATACATGTATAACCCACGATCACTACAGCACACAGTATGTGCACTATCACAGAGCCATAGCAGATGTACATACATCCAAGGTGCTCACATACAGACAATGCAGCACAGTCAAGAATGATAATCCCAACATACATATCTATATACAATATACATTATATATATATATATATATATATATATATATATATATATATATATATATATATATATATATATATATATATATATATATATATATATATATATATATATATATATATATATATATATATATATATATATATATATGTAGATAGATACATACACACACACACACGCACACACATGCACACACACACACACACACACACACACACATGTGGCAGGGTTGGGAGCAGAGCATAAACGTAAGCACTGTACCACATGACAGCATTACGCAGTTACAAAACGCGCTACCGTGATCAGTGGATCACATGATTCACACAGGCACACGTCTAGCCTGCAGACAGCAGCATCAAAGTCAAAGACGCCACACGGATGTTATGGAGAGTGAATACTGTAAAAGCAATGTACTGTTGTCATGCAGCTGGAAACACACACACACACACACACACACACACACACACACACACACACACACACACACACACTTGGCAGGGCTGGGAGTCAAACATACACCTAACTACCCTAACACACTACAGCATGACGCATTTACAGAACGCGCTACCAAGATTACTAAGCACAGCAGTCCCAGAGGCAGACATCTAGGTGCGTGTCATCATCCGCAAAGGCAAAGATGTCGGTAGGAAACTGCTGTGGTGTGCAGCGTCTAAAAGCAAGACTGAGTCCCTAGGCAGACGGGAGCATGTGCACACACACACACACACACACACACACACACACACACACACACACACACATTTGGCAGGGCTGGGAGTTGAAGATACACCTAACTACCCTAACACACTACAGCATGATGCATTTACAGAACGCGCTACCGAGATTACTAAGCACAGCAGTCCCAGAGGCAGACATCTAGGTGCGTGTCATCATCCGCAAAGGCAAAGATGTCGGTAGGAAACTGCTGTGGTGTGCGGGGTCTAAAAGCAAGACTGAGTCCCCAGGTGGACGGGAGCATGCGCGCAAACACACACACACACACACACACACACACACACACACTTGGCAGGGCTGGGAGTCGAACATACACCTAACTACCATAACACACTACAGCATGATGCATTTACAGAATGCGCTACTGAGATTACTAAGCACAGCAGTCCCAGAGGCAGACATCTAGGTGCGTGTCATCATCCGTAAAGGAAAAGACGTCGGTAGGAAACTGCTGTGGTGTGCAGCGTCTACAAGCAAGACTGAGTCCCCAGGCGGATGGGAACATGCATGCAAACACACACACACACACACACACACACACACACACACACACACACACACACACACTTGGCAGGGCTGGGAGTCGAACATACACCTGACTACCTGAACACACTACAGCATGACGCATTTACAGAATGCGCTACCGAGATTGCTAAGCACAGCAGTCCCAGAGGCAGACATCTAGGTGCGTGTCATCATCTGCAAAGGCAAAGATGTCAGTAGGAAACTGCTGTGGTGTGCAGCATCTAAAAGCAAGACTGAGTACCCAGGCGGATGGGAGCATGCACGCAAATACACACACACACACTTGGCAGGGCTGGGAGTCGAACATACACCTAACTACCCTAACACACTACAGCATGACGCATTTACAGAATGCGCTACCAAGATTGCTAAGCACAGCAGTCCCAGAGGCAGACATCTAGGTGCGTGTCATCATCCGCAAAGGCAAAGACATCAGTAGGAAACTGCTGTGGTGTGCTGCATCTAAAAGCAAGACTGCATCCCCAGGCAGACAGGAGCATGCGTGCAAACACACACACACACACACACACACACACACACACACACACACACACACACACACACACACACACACACACACTTGACAGGGCTGGGAGTCGAACATACACCTAACTACCCTAACACAGTACAGCATGACGCATTTACAGAACGTGCTACCGAGATTACTAAGCACAGCAGTCCTAGAGGCAGACATCTAGGCATGTGTCATCATCCGCACTGACAAGGAAGCTGAGAGGGATTGTATAGAGAGTGATCAGTCTGAAAGCATACAGACATATTACTGTCCCATGGTACACGTAGACAAACACACGGCAGTGGTGTGATCGTGGCAACGTAAGATGTATGGTGCACCACGATGACATGACATAGTCACGGGACACCCCACAGACAGTGCACTCTTCAAGATAGTTGACCAGTGTGTACTCCGTAGGTATCCATCGTGATGTTGAAAATGGACATCTGTTGGCTGGATGACCACCATGGCTATACAGGATGTCAACGACCATGCACAGAAGGACATCACCGACACAAGGTGTCACTGGGCATGGCCACATGCTTAGTAATACACGTCCATTCGGACTGTACTGTGTGTCAATCTACACAATGGTGTACTGAGCATGCTCACACACTTAGCAGTTGCAAAGGGCCATCTTGCATGCGGACAGAGTCTCAACTCGCAAGGGTTCAGTTGGGACTGTCATATGAGTTCATCTACACAACAGCGTACTGGGCATGCTCACACACTTAGCATTTGCAAAGGGCTGTCTTGCATGCGGACGGAGTCGCAACTCACAAGGGCTCAGTTGGGACTGTCATGTGTTTCCATCTACCCAACAGTGTACTGGGCATGCTCACACACAGCATTTGCAAAGGGCCATCTTGCATGCGGACGGAGTCTCAGCTCGCAAGGGCTCAGTTGGGACTGTCATGTGTGTCCATCTACACAACTGCATACTGGGCATGCTCACACACTTAGCAGTTGCAAAGGGCCATCTTGCATGCAGATGGAGTCTAGACACGGAAGGGCACAGTAAAGCATAACTGTTCCCATGCACAGAGCGGTCAAACACATGCAGTGACCAGCACACGCTCAGCTGCCATCACAGCTGTCACAGGTGCAGATCCCAGATGTACACACCGCAGTCTACACTGTAGCCCCTGAGACATCACCATGTTATTGCTGCAGCAGTACACAGCCATGCATTACCACAACACCATGTGACACATGACCAATGGACTGTACAGAGGTCTACAGCAACTGTGCAAGGTACACATGTACTGACAGGGTTCCAACAGGTGTCATGCATTGCAAGTATACCACTATACATGACCAGGTCAGCTCAAGACATACCATGGGGCCCCGGGTGGTACACAGCTGTGACACATGAGTGTTGTTGTACACCAACGAACACGCATGTTTGGATATGTCAAACATGTGATTGTAGTGGATGTGTGCATGGACCACACACAACACATATGTGCATAGCTAAATCTTTGCTGTCCCCCGTGCAGAACAGTGGCCTAAGCAATCATACGCATGCAAATGGAAGGTGGGTCCATGTCTGTTGAATGCTCAAAGTACAGGAGGTAGTAATGTCAGAGGACACATTCCCCTGTAGTAGTCGCCCATGACACCCATGATATCATACCACAGTCCATGTGTCATGTATGTCAGCAGACATGTCCACCAATAGCAATGCATACAAACATGGCTACAGGAGACACATGTAGGACCAACAAACATGTGCAATCTGTACTGTGCATGCAGCAACCATGCATGTGCAGTGGCCGATGTCCATACCACAGCTGTACCCAACTACAATATGCAGTCGCAATGCTGCCCCATCATTGACACCTGTATATGGTGACATACAGACAGTACAGTTGGTTGTACATCCAGTATGGAGGGATCTGTGTACATAAAGTGGTGATCCACCTGTGTAGATGTATGTGTGCCAGGGATGGCTCACAGGTGTGTCACATGCCACCCTACCATGCCATGTGCAAACAGTGCACTATGTCACTGTTACTTGATGGTGATGACTTAACGCATACACAGTGGTCAGGTGTAGCCAACTGTATGTCACATGACACCTGTATCACTGACATCCACCCGTGTGCACATAGCCACACAATTGCCAGACATAGCGTTGGTACACATACTGTGGACAGTACCGCTGCATGTCTATCAAAACGATCATCTTATGGCAGGTGTATCATTCCCAGCACTGTCATGTGTGTCCGATTGTGTGACTACACATGCCACATATGGTGGGGACTATGTCCCAGATGTAACACATCCCTGTACACTGTTGTACAGATCTGTACATACTGCAGTGTGGAAAGCATGAGGTCGGCAGGTGTGGTGCATCACACACATCGGCTATCCGTACACACACATATCTGGTCACCATAATGTGTCTGTGTATGTATGTATGTATGCCTGTCTGGTGCTTGGTGTGAGGGTGTATGCTACCATACTGTGGAAACAGGATCACTAACCCCTCATGGTGATGCAGTCTACTACCCTGTTGATGCCATTGGTCCCAGCCATACTGGCTACCTGTGCATGTCCCTTCTCTGTGCCACGTTGTGTGGGTGCAAAGTACTGTGAGGGTGATGGCCACATAGTCATGGGCTCACACATGAACACTATGGCGTGTGTTATAGTGCTGTAGACCCCGTGAATGTGGCCATGTACCTGTACTGTGACAGGGTATTACTGCTACACAGTGTGGCCTCATGCTATCAGGTGGCCTCTAATGTCATCATTGGCCTGAGCACTGTGTACAACCCCTGCACCATGTCAACATACCTGAAATGTTTCCCAGTATGTATGTCACATCTCTGTCCGCTGTAGCCTGTTCAACTGACCACATGCTTCAGGTGCAGTATATGTGTGGACATCTGTGTCATGTTCGGACATCTGTGTCATGTCCGACTGTCCAACAGTCGGGTTGAGGGTGCGTTTAGCATGCTGATATTGCCATACATGCCTGTGAGTACTCCACAGTTACACATGGGGGACTGCAAACACTGCTACCTGTAGGCACATGCCAGTACACCATAGGAGGGAATCAGGGCATTACCAACATGCTGTTACTATTGTAACCGAGACATACTGTGAACATATCACAATGCATGCTGCACCTGGACTACATGGTATGACTGGCGCATGTTGACAGTACACCACTGATGTCACATACACATCTCTCAGTATTCACACACGTCCAATGCAACATACACATCCCTCAATATGCATACACAAGTAATGTGAGATACACCTCTCACATCTCAGTATTCACACACGACCAGTACAACATACACATCCCCTCAATATGCATACACAAGTAATGTTAGATACACCTCTCACTATTCTGTTCACCCTGTGCATCAGACCATATGAGCATATCCCTGCACTGATGGTGTGGATGACAGGGATGTGGCACAGGCGTCATCATATGTATAGGGTGATACTGCTTGCCAGGGGGATAGGCTGCACCAATGGATGACATCATGTGTACGTGTAAGGACAGTGATTTGAATGGACATGTCTGTTCCATATGTATGTGGGTGTTGTGGAGCTCTACAGTTGAGTTCACTGTGTGCGTGTATGTGTGCACACAGTTCTGTCATTTGTGAGGCCTACACAAGGGTATTATGGACAGCTCCAGAATGTACAGACCAGGTTGTACAACTCACTGTGACCGGACATGGCCATGTGTCCTGTGCCTGCCAGGGGTTGCATGGGCACTACCAGGCAGAGGTACAGAATGGCTACTGTCCGATGACACATGACCACTGGAACCGTGTCCCCACCGGGAACGTCCAGGCTCATGTCCACGTGGCCTGCTGTGACCTGGTGTGGACATCGCAGCACCAGCTGCAGTGCTACTGCTACTGGCACTATGGGAACAGCCATGTGAGGTGGCACGTTCGCGTTGACCTGCACTAGGTGGTGTAGCTGGCCTATGTCCATATGTCCTATGCCTCACCCCTACCAGATGTTCCAGCACAGACAGCTCACGCTCACGGATTGCCAAGCCACGGTCGAGGATTCTGACCATGTCATCCAATCGCCTGTCCAGAACATCAACAAGCTGTGTTGAGCACCTGCCAATGCCTGGATGTTGTTGTTTAGAGTACTGATAGCAGCCCTCTGCAGACTCTGCCCTTCTCTGTTCTGCCATTTGGCATGTGCCTGTGCTGCCATTACAGTCTGGAACATGCTTCTGGTGATCCCAGCTGCTGCACTATGTCCTGCAGGTGCATGTCTTCCAGAGGTCCTCCTACGAGCAGCACCAGCCACATGCCTGTGTGGCACATCTGCAGTCAATATACTGCCACCATGGTGTGGAGGCACACCTTCTGTAGCCACCACACGTTCCTGTTCAACGCTAACAAACGATGACTGTCCTTCCTCTATGGCCACTGTAGATGCGGTATGTGTTGGCAGCTGAACTGTGTGCGGGGAAGAGGGGGACATAGCTGGGATGGCAACCGTTGGTACAGATTCTGCCGCTGACATCCCTGCCTGTACCTTGTGCATACGTTCATCACTGCTAGCATCTGTGGGGACACTATCAGATGGGCCACAGGAGGGTAATGCACCTACATCACCTGTGAATGCAAAGGAATACTCTACATTACAATAGACACACCGACACACACACACACACACACACACACACACACACACACACACACACACACACACACACACACACACACCAACACACACACACCGACATACACTGACACACAGACACACACACTGACACACCGACACACACACTGACAAACCATGCATGTGAGATGACAGATGGCATGCAGCATGCTTATGATACAGCTAACAGCATGCAGCTCAGACATCAATAGTGTTTGTAAGCATACCCCCTGGAATGCACACTACAGCAGGCAGGTGTCATATCATTATCCATGCAATTCACACAATCATGGTAGTATGCATGCATCACCATGATACACCATGTGGACCAGAACAGGATAACAGTACACATGGCTGACATGACCTTGACATGTAATCTGCTGACATGTTCATTAACATGCATGCATGCCTGACACAATGGTGTCGTGACACATGTACAGCATCGTACTGGGAATCACATTTTGGTGTTGCCCATATGCCCTACAGATAGAATGCATGTTGAGCAAATGTGCGTGGGCATGGTAGGGGACTGGGCCGTCTACATTGCTGTACAGTGTGATGTACAGACACTGTGCCATTGCATGGCATCATGAGTCATCTATATTGCTAAACAGTGCATGTTATGTACACATTGCATATCCAGAACTGCATGCATACCCATGACATACCTGTGGATTGTGACCTATGATGCTGAGGTGTATACACACCCAACAATGCTGTGTCATATGTCAGGTCACTGGAGGACATACAGATGACACCCCTGCATGATGACTACAGAGTGTTAGCTGCCTGGCAACCATGTCCACACATAGCAGACCTGTCATGTCACCATTTCACATATGACATTGATGTACCATGTACACATGGTGCACAGCTAACAGTGATGTCCTACAGCAGGGGGGAAAAGTACTGTTTCTGTGGCCTGGTGTCACTGTCAGTGGAATCTGTGAAGGTAACTACCATCATGCTATGACACAGCCATCATGTTCAACACATCTTATGAGGTACATGTCACTGACACCTCCGCTAGCTGTGCACAAGCAGTTATGATGTGCAGCATACCACATCACCTGTACAATCGGTCTAGTATGGCTGTACTTGGACCATGTGTGGACAATGTGGGACAGGGTGTATCCACATCCCATCTTCTGTGTGGCTACGTGTCTCTGGCCATCCCCCATGGCCATGTGTGCAACATGTGTTGGTCATGTATGTGATGGCCGTCTATCACACGTCTGTGTTGTCCCATATGACATACACCCATAGATGTTGGTTATGTCACCATCCACAGGGCTATGCAGACAACAGGTGTATGTGTGGTATGTGGGGTATGGGTTATGGGGACTTGTGACAGTATTGCAACCAAAACGCTATGTGTCTCGGACATGTCAGATGGAACATCACAATGTGTGAAACCTTTGCAGGGGCATATAACACAATGGTGATGCCTGTGGTCTGCCCATATCACAGCTCACTGTGCGGTACTGGTTTGTGTACCACACATTCTGTTCCACTACATAATACATATGCCTCCATTGTAGAACACCTCCACCGTTGTATGCACAGATGGACACACATGTAGCAATGACAAATACTGTAGTTTCATGTCTGTGTATCATTTCAGTTGTATATATTGCACATGGGTGGCCTGTGTGGATGATGGGTGATGCAACCTGTATATCCATGTATTAACTGGCCACATGGCGAATAGATCTATGCTTTGATGTGCCTGATACTGATGATAGACTCACCTGAAATGGACTCTTGCCTGTGTGGCACGCCAGAGGTACCTGTATAGGGTGACACAGCAGTATGAACATTATCCATGACTGTATGACAGCCACAGGGTGCACAGTGCAGGTTAACACATTCGCCTGTACAATAGCATATAGTCAGCACATGTGTGCATACCATACCTCAGAACCTCTTAGAACAATAAATGTGGACAAAGCCTACTATGATGCGGGACATATAGGGACAACTGTGACATATTGCTCTTACTAACCTGGATATTTGATAGACCAATAGGTTTGCATGCACATGGGTTTGCAACGGAATTTGCAGTCATAAACACAACTGTGTGTCATCATTTAATGACTCCATTCCTCAGCTATTTGCCAGAAAGGGACAGATATTAAGGGGAACACACCGACAATATGAGGCAGACATCTGGACATCCTGTAATTACCTGTACAGTTCGGAGGTATGGTGCATACACAGGGTAGCATAAAGCATGTGTGTCCACATACCTTGCATATGTTGTTACATTACATGATGTACACTGACACATGCACATACATGGGATATACTGGCCATATGTTCAGTACTGACTTACCAGGCAACTCCAGGCTCATTGGTTGGGAGACACCCACCTCCACGATGGCAGCTACTGTTTGTGGGGGCTGTACCGAGGGTGTTCCCAGACTGGCCAGTAGCTCCTCCGTGTGTGTGAGTGGAGGCTGGGTTGGTGGCCCACCACCCGTACCACCTTGTTCTCTGGCGATTGCAGTGGCATGCTGTTTTGCATGATGTATGAGGTCCATGCAGTTTCTGTGCACCTGCTGGTAGGTGCGGTTGTGGCTGCCCACTTCATTGACCCTCCTGCGAAGATCCTGCCACAGGTCATCCCGCTGCTGTGCATGCTATGGCATGTGGCTAAATAGCGCCTCATAGTTCTCATGGAGGTACGGTATTACGACATCATCCTCCTGTCGGCTATATGCTGGTAGACGTGTACGCGGCATTATCTGTAAGACATGATGAAGGTGACAGGTCACATTTACAGACATGTACAGTGATACTGCTGCACATACATTGTAGTACATTCGCACAGTTATCTTTGCAAATCGACATGACACTAACATGGCTGGTATGTATGTGTCCCACACATGTAACACCCAGTATGCATTAGATATCATCCCCATATATGTGTGCCACCTCATTAGTGTTCCTACTGCATGTGACATCAGTCTCCATGTGGACATGTCTGTTTGCATGCACTGGTGTTCTTACCTATCTACCCATGCCTGATGTATCCATGGTAATGCTGTTGACCTAGATGCTGTGGATATGTCACATATCAACACAGACACAGCCTTACTGGACTTGGGCAGTGACAATGCACCAAGTATGCATGGAAACCTGTACATGCATCTGTTTTTCCATAGACATCTACAATGCACAGCTGTTCAACATCCTGCCACGGATCACCTGTGTTGCACATGTGATAGACATGGGACAATGGTTAGTCGGATGTCATTCACAGGTAAGGTTATTGGCTATAGCATGTACGGGCTGGGTTTTCTAGCTGTATCCTTCACCCATTACACCACCACGAGGGGCATCAGTGACACATTATAGATCCAGATAGATGATACTACATCTACCATAAGGCCATCACACCATGTATGGCGGGGTGATATGTGCAGCTATGTGGAGAGGGCTTCATGGTATGGTGGGAGTATGTCACAGGTATGGCACAGGGATCTGCCCAGCATGTGGCAATCCTAGTCGTGGGATGGTGGTTGTCCATGATGTATGTCTTTCAGATCAGGCTATGGACATGTAGCATGTCTAACAGCATAGTGTTGCATATGTCTGTATGTAAGGTGGATAGCATGCTGCATACTGGAGGTGAGTATCATGGAGGCTGGTATCGGCCATCCACGCATGGGCCCTACCCCTGGAGGTTGATGTGTATTCCAATATTGGTCACACAGGTGCTGCGTATGCTTGTCCAATGATCTCCGTGCACATGGATACCACCCTGTCATGTCATGGGTACCTCGGATGCCTACCTAAAGGGCCAGGGAGATGTCTCCAGCTCAGGGAGGTGTACTACACTACACCATTCCTAACACAGTGTCCATACTGTTGACCACAGCCTAGGTGTTTCCTAATGGGTACGGGGGTATTCCCCTACTGGTGTCATTGCTGATATCATCCACCAGAATGTGCACATATGTCACACACATCACACACACAGCCCATTCTGTATATTGTTCACAACACTGTGACAACAATTGCCCATAGGTCATGGCCATTCACATCATCACATACACAGATGGCTGACATTTGTCTGTGTGGTATGGGCTACAATGCGGGTGGGGTACAACACATTAACCCTGGTTTACTATAGCTGACACTGTGTGATATGCACATGTCACTGTAGCACCTTTGGTAGTTGTGAGTCTGTCAACAGGCCACTAGTAGAACACTCCTGTGACATACACAGGCATCTGTAGCTGAACATACGTACTGTCTTGTACATCTGTACTGCTAACATCTACATTGATAATGGTTCATGAACCTGCAGACCATACCCGGCAGTGTTCTGATGCGGTACCACCAATCATGACTGTTGTCAACACATGTGGGTTGAGAGTATACAACACCCTATCTGTAATGTGTGGGCATGCTCAGCACTTGTTCATAGCTTCTTGGCACGTTATGAGCTACTGCTTAATTTAACACCCATTTCACACCAGTCCTTACAGGTACACTGTCTGTCCATACATTTACAACTTGATAACTGTACAACAGCTGTTGTACACACATCACTCACATACCTCGTGAGACATGGTGGTTTCTACGGCCTGTCCACCTGCCATGTACCACTTATATACAGGCATGTCCAACTGGCATGTACCAGTGCTATTACCTGTCACTATGATGACTATGTTGTACATGTGGCAATAGAGCTATTCTCATGTCCACAGTCAATGCACACCTCCCAACATACAACAGTACAGCCTGTGGGGGATGCACATATGCAGCCCTGCTGGGGGTCATAGTGTCACCAACCCTGACTGCACCTGAAAGTCATGTGGGGTTGTGCAACATTGGCAGCGCACCCCACACATCACATGGTCCCACATGATTCCCACCACAGGCCACACATACGGAGACACCTTGTACAGTACCCCTTCATACTCTGTGTGGGCATCAACAACAGCCCACATCGCCAAACACAACCACACCAACCTTTAGCCCAAAGACACGTGTGCCCATCACATACAGTCAATAGGGTGTCAGAATATACTCAACACACCTGTCTTATGTGACTGTTGGCAGTCACACTGCTGTTCCACTCAGCAGGCTACACAAGGTGATAGTCACTTACATCTTGCTGTCCAGTAACTGGTTCTGCAACATAACCTATGCACACATGCCACAAGTCAGCAGGTACGGTGTGACTCCCCTTCCATGTTTGTGTGACAGACGTTGTCACTCAGGGCACAGACTACATGTGCAGGGACATGCAATATCCCACCAGTGTTGTCACCCTGCTGGTGTGGTCCATGCCCTGGGAAGCATTTTGCGTTCATCCGGACCTGTTACCACTGTACTACGAACGACTGTGTCACTCCCAACAGTTGTCCCTGCTTCTGCTGTCATTCCACAGGCATCTAGTATACGTCCACTTTGACAGACCCGGCCAAACAACATGATGCTGTGGCACAGTTGACCTGCACTTGTCAACCCTGGGAGTACGGATCATGTGTTGGTCTCTTGCTGCTTTTATACTGCCTGTCATGCACAGTGCCCAATAACAGTCACCACCAGAATGGGAACAGGCTAGTGAAGCATGTGGTCATGTCACACAATGCTTGACATCATCCTCTGTGACGCACGCAGGCAGGGCACACCTGATACTGCACCACTGCAATATCTCTGCAGTGACTGGGACCTACCTCTTGGCTCTGCAGAGCACACCTGCAATAACTGGGTATAGACAGACCGTACCTCTCAGGCACGTACCTGGACTGGCACACCCACAGCTGAGGTGTCCCCATATTCCACTATGTTGTACACACATCCCGGCTGGTTACTTCACACAATGCATCACAGGTGCTCCACGTGCATATGACTATGTCCGGAACTACTGCTGCTACTAATGTGAGACTGACAGTAACCCACACCTAACTGTGATAGCCGCACATGTACTGACACATTAGGCGTACACTGTGCGTGAGTCATAACCTCCGCTCAGCTGGTTCGACCCATACACCACCTCCAAGACCAACAGTATCCTTGACATGGACACTACCAACATGTGACTGCTGTTCGACACCTGCGATTGTCCCCTCAGTGGTGGAATCCGATATCTGATACCCACATACACAGTAGATAAGTACTACAATACCAATTACAGATGTCATATGACAGCAGTAGTTGTTGTCGTGACACACGTGCAGGTGGACAACGCACATGCAAATGCTGAAACATACCCCAGTGCACTTCAATAGCACATACACGACAATGTGGTTCATGCTAGTCCACACAGAGCCATGCAGGTACACACCAGAATACAGACGACAGTCTATGGGTGCAGTCCCAAGGACATACTTTACAACAACAGGTGGGGGCTGTTACACAGTGGCGTACATTCCTATGGGTGGGGTGACTCACTGGTCTGCCTCGGTAGGGTCACAAGATCCCATATCACATACAACATAACTAGCTACATACACATTACTGCGACACATTCCGAGATGTACCACAGGGCATTTTGGTGGTATGTCAGTAGTTGTATGCAATACCCACATCTGCTCACACATACAACTGTCACTCTGGAACATGACAGCAACATGTGATGTTGGCAACATCCTATCTGATGGCTTCATTGCTAACATTACACCCTCTCACTCCTTGCAGGGCCACATTCCTTGCAGGTACATTGTGGTGTTCCTGCAGTCACACCTACACAGTACTGACCTGCACTCTATATGTCCTAGGACACAGGCCCCTTTTCACCCTGCAATATTCCATGCTGTGATGTTCACAGAACTCTGAACAACATTTCTCCCCACTGGGACATCATATTCAGTAATAGCCTTGTACCAGACATTGTGGCCCCTGACTTGCACACAGTGACTGTAACACTCCTCACAGGTGGCGGCACACTGCACGACTGGGACTATTGCTCTACACACCTCACTGGTCTGTTATGCAAGGCTATAGGGCACTTAATCATGGACATCATTCGTTGAGTCTCTGTTGTGCCTCAGTCCTTTAATGCCAGCTGTGTTGGTCTTGTTGGGGCCACAGCATGCCTCCTACACCTGTTGAACACCTTTCCTACAGTCGCCAGAGTTCTTGATGATGACACGGGTGTCCACACAGCCTGCATTGTCCTCTCGCTGCCATTCAGCACCGTTCTCCATTCTGGTATTGACTACATACACATCCACCTGCACATCACGACATATGTCTCCGGATGTTATGCAATGTGGCTAATGGATGGGACACACACACTGAGGGTGGCATACCAAATCACATACTGCAATCCAGTTACACTTGGCTTACCACAGTCCTAAGTCATGGGGCCCTCATGTTCGGGTATATGCTTCCGTGAGGTACAGGCTACCACTGAGTGGACTTCCCTGCCTAGCTTTACAGACCACTGCATACCCAGCACCATTGTTGCTCCACCAGCTGATACAGACCCCATCCATATGGGTGTCACTGTGACAGATACCGATATGAACATCACGGCCTCTACCTGCATGACACTTGGTGTGTACATCACCTTTGCAGTACACCATCCTCCCACTGGTTATCACATAGGTGTTATTCCCCTACATACATGTTGCATTGTACATGTGTGTAAGACACATGTATGTCGCACACACTCCTGTGATTACCACATTGCCACTGTGGCATGGATATCCTTCTACGTGTTCACACATGTCTGTCCTGGGTGTGTAACTGGTACATAGGCACCCATTGTACCTCTGAACATCGGACGTATACACACATACATGGGTACAACACCCCGCATAGGGTGTACCTTACACAACAGCTTTACATACCCCAATATTAAAACACCATGATGTTTATTGAGCTACACCTGGTGACATATGCAGCTTATGTACAGACACCAGGTCTGTACACATTTGCAGACTACATACTCAGGGATGACATCTGCTGCAAAGACAGGGCCCATGTCTGAAAATATGTTTATGGATATACTCCACATACACGACATACACAATAGCCACTATGACCATGATGCTCCTGGATATGCGCACACACATGACTGTGTGTGGCATGTGCCTGGGGGTTGCATTCCCAGACCGGACACTCACCATGCTTTGGGACATGTTTCCTATGTACATCATGCATGGACAGTCAGTAGCAGTGTTCATGTGATACCTCGCTTGCTGGATGGTGGACACATGTATGCCAGGGATCACTGCAGTGGCTGTACTGTGCAGTGATGCAGGTTACACATGGCTCTTCTGTTCACAGGACACTACCCTGGAGAGGTGCCACTGGTGTGCACACTGTAGTTGTTGTTACACATTGACTTGCCAGACTGCATGGTACACCGCTATGAACCTGTGCAGCTATTACATGTCCTTTGTGCATGGTTACTGGTATAGCCCTTCCAGTTAAATTGGCTGTCACGCTATTACAATGTCCCGTGACTACAGGCCATATGTCTACTGTTATTGTACACGCCAATCATGTTCATGTTTGTCTGTCACATCTCTTCTGCTATCCTAGTATGGGAGTAATGTTTGCGTCCTTTGCAAATGCACAGTGGAGTACATAGTTATTTCATCATAACTGTTTATACATATCTTAATTACATAGTACTCACATCACTATATGATACCTTTGGTATGCATTATATGCCTGTTCTCCTGTGTAACATATCTGACGTATCAATCTACTGTTCTATACATTACACATGTTTTACATGGTATCCCATAATTCAACCATTACTTGCACAGAGGGTCCACCTTAGACATGTCATTGATGTTATATGCCCATACACATGCGTACTGTTACAGTATATCTACATATACTATCCCCTGCTATGGCACGTACTTATTAGACATACCCTGCCACTGACAGCGGGTCATATGACATTGTTCTGTTTAACGCCATCATGTTGCATCCCTTGTGGTGTCTGTGCTGTTTACCGTGTGGCCCACTGCTGGACGCACATCTTCTACAAGCATTGGTACGATCAGCGAGACATCACTACATAAATACCATTCCCCACTTTATGCATGGTGGACACTGTTAATTATTGCAAACCAGGCTATGCATACACTGACATTACATAATTCAGAACATACTATACATACAGTTAGTGTTATACATACCTTGATATCGTTCTGGTGTTTCGTCTCTATCTCGCTCCTCTGTATCACTCTTTCAACTGTTATACGGTATGAGCATACAGTTTGCATATCTGGCAAGCCATCCTTATATACGTCTATACCTGCAACATGTGGTTTACTGCCGCCAATTGGTGGTCCAGTGTGACTAATTATGTGCACTTCAGCTGTGCAGCTACTCCATTCACCAATTACGCGGCAGCCGTGGGGTATAAATGAATTCTCCACCTGGGCGTTGGCCATTTGCCCTGCCTTTGGGGAGACGGCCTGTATTGTGTTTTGTTGTGTGTAATTGCAACTGCTTTGTGTAGAGCCAAGTCTATTTTGGGGTCATGTCCCCTGTGGATTGTGCGTGATTCTACCTATGACTGTACCTGTCATCCCACCCGTCTGATAAAGGACTATTGCAAACACCTGTAACATCGCCGTTTGTTCCGTTATACGATGGATACAATTTTGCATGGCGCCTTTAAATGTCTCTCTCAAGGTATGTCAATGGTTCAGCAGATGTAATTGACTAACTAGATGTTTGGGCTGTGGTTACAGTCTGTATTGCTATTGTTTACAGTGTGGGGGATGTAGGCAGGTGTACGTAGCATATACTGTTTTGTGGGGCTTGCATTTCTACGTAGTCCATATATATGTGTGTGGGCCCCTTCCCTAATTACAGTGCTATCACTTAATAGACTTCTATTATGGGAATTTACTGTGGGCCGTTGTTAATTGGTTTCAGTATGGTATGCAGGTGCAGTTGATACTTCCATACCTCCGGATGTACGGCGATATGTGCAGAGATATTTATAAATGAACGCTATCCCGTGTATGTCTGCCCCAGATATTTGCAGTCATTGCAGTGGTGTTGGTGTCAGACCCTCTGTCACATGGCTTGCCACCTTTTCATATGGCCATAGATGGACACTTGCGGGTCACACAGTGGTGTTTACAGGCTGACATATGGCCACGGTCAGTACACAGGATAGCACATACTTTTATCCTCATTACAAACCTATTGTTCTTGGTCCTTCACTACTTATCGCTTTGCATGTAACATTTCCATTTCTTACATACAGGCATGAGTATTTCCTGCAACTATTGCATATTATGTGGGACATACTAATGTCCTTTACTCATGGACAGTTGCCCTTTCTAATGTTTCATGTCAGGACATACCTGCCCAGGGGGGGCTGTCCCTCCCAATATGGAACAGGTGTTTACTGCATGCCTACGGATAGCTATACCCGCACCTACCGTAGTCATTTACCTCCGAGTTGCCACCTACAGACACACTATGCGGACACACACAACACACTTTAGTCACACGGGAACACACATGGCACCCTCATCACACACATACACAGGCTACATCACACACAACCACAGTTGTACACGGTACTTACGTGGTCTGCACCGCCGACAGAGATGACCACATGTCCTTACTATCATCCTATTGCTCGTGGTTCTACTGTTCCAGTACTGTGATCTTTCTGTCTTTCATCCTCCTGGTTACGTGTGTCGGTGAGTGACACGTTCCATAGTTGGCAGTATCCTGTTTATTTGTACCACAAAGGTGTTTAGACTGTCGTTGACCTATCCATATATTTGCAGATGCCAGTGACCCCTTGTATATTGACATATATCACACTATCGCCCTTTCTATCTGTATTATATATGTGTATATATATATATATATATATATATATATATATATATATATATATATATGTATATCGTGACAGGCACGCTATGCCTTTCATTGTGTGTTTGTCAGTGTATACTGTGTTTCCTAGACTTCGAATGTATGTGTCTGTACCTGTCACATTACACACCCCTGCCATAGGTTAAGGTTACCTCCCATCCCACTTTGCGAGGGACAATCCCTCTTTGTGCAGTTGTGTCCTGCAAAATATTTGTGAACATAGCAAATTTCCTGCGACTTTGGGACAAACATATTCCCTATAGTTTATGTCATTGTTGCATGACACACTTATTCTGTATCTGACCCACCTACATGTTACAGGACACGGAACACGTACCTGCGACCATTACTAAACTATAAGCTTTTTATCTATGCAAATCAATGTTGTTCTGGTTTTCATCCTGGCCGGGTGTGTGTCATCCTGCTAACATCTGGCGTATGTCCCACATTGGTCATTTGAACTGTGGCAACCCTACCGTTTGTACATCTTGCCTAGCAATAGTGTTGGGTGATTGTGTACATGACTGCCTGTTCCACTCCTGGCAGTGGTCGTTTTACCCTACAGAGCAGGCGCTATTTGTTCAGCGGTGACTAATGCTGGTGTCACCTGTTCTGTACATCATTGACCGTGATCTGCACAGTGGTTGGTGACACTTAGCCCTGTTTCGTGCATATCCGTATAGTCATATTTAAACATCGCTTACCAGCTGTGGGCAACGCTTATTCCCAGCTAACGTGTGCTACACATATTCTGATGACCTGCATCCGGACTGCATTACCCGTGCCGTCGGGATTATGTTACATCCCTTGCGGGACGTGGGACCGGGAACATGCACGGCAGTCACTGCATGTA
The DNA here is from genome assembly GCF_019279795.1 of Protopterus annectens. NCBI lineage: Eukaryota > Metazoa > Chordata > Ceratodontiformes > Protopteridae > Protopterus > Protopterus annectens. The sequence goes on from NC_056737.1 coordinate 1,481,767,194, forward strand.
CCACTTGGATATCTGGGGGTTGTACACGAATTATGTAAATTTGTATGTGCAGTACACTACAACAGTTACTCCACACTACACTCACATGGATGACTCCATTAGTTTACAACTTGATGGGTCAGTTAATGGTATTTCCATGTGATGTTTACTGGCTGTACTCCAGCACTGGGTATGTATATCACAATTAGGTACACCCGATAATTTGCTACACCTTCATACGACCGTGGATGCAGCATGCCGGGGTGACTACTGCCTGTCATGGGTACATCCCCTGCCTTGACACTACATCCATGATTACATTTTGTGGAGCCCCTCAGTAATGCGGCGGGTAATCTGTGATGACTGTGTGTAGGACAGTGCTTACACACATGTGCTCCCATGATTGCCTCTGCTCCAGTACGCGACAATTGCTTACTCGATGTTGTGGCGACGGGTGTCACTGTTTGCCCCGTTTGGTGTTTTGCCTCTAACAATCAGGCGAGTACCTACCGATGTACCTGGGAACCTATACATACAGCACCGGCAGATGCTGATGGGTGCATCTACTGTTCAGGTGTTGACAGTTCCGTGTTCCCATGGCTGTTGCGTGTACAATGTTTGAGGGCTGCCTATGTAGGATTCCACAGTGGGCCACCTATACATCACAATTTACAGGTAGCCGTGTTTGTGTGCCATCCATGTTACTGTGTGCAGGTGGGGAGGGGTGTCAGTCTGTGGGAGCCTACACTGTCAAGGTATGTGCTATACGTTCCCTCTTTGCCAAGGCGTAGGCATATTGAGCACACCTCGGTCTGCCTACTGGGGCTGGCGCAGTGTGTCTGTGGTCTGGATCCCTCTGTGCCTGTGTTGGCCTTGGCACTTGCAGTGGGCTGTGAGACCCTCCCCCATTATGACCCTGCTGCAGCTGTTTCGGCAGGATCATATTATGTAGCATGGCACATACTATGAAGATGTGGGCACACGTGCCTGGAGAGTACTGCAAGGCTCCACCAGATGTGTCCAAGCACATCATGATTTCAGCATCCTGAACACACGCTCTATGATGATTCTGGTTTGTGCGTGTGCCTCATTATGGCGTTCTTGCATTGGTGTGTGTGCATTTCTGATGGGGGTCATCATCCATGGCTCCAGTGCATAGCCAGCATCCCCCACAAGGTGACCTTGTGGGATGTCCCCCCTGACAAATACCTGATACAGCTGTGAGGCATGCCAGATATGGGAGTAGTGGTAGCTTCCAGGGCTGCCAGCACACACATCCATGATAATGCCCTGGGCATTGCACACGACCAGGCAGTTGATGGAGTGGAATCCTTGTGGTTTATGTAGCGCCTACCATACTCACCGGGTGGTGACTTAATTTGTATGTGCATGCAGTCTATCACACCCAGTACCTACGGGTAGTTTGCCACATGGTGGAAGTGACACATATTGCTGGCCAACTCCTCCTGAGTTCGGGGGAAGTGTATATGCTCATTGGCATGTGGTAACATGGCATCCAAGAACTGGTGTAGTACCCTGGATACCGATGCCTGTGAGATCTCCATTATATCTCTAGTTGGCCTTTGAAAGGTACCTGTGGCTAGTATTCGCAAGCTTACACATACCTTCGTGTCCACTGGGATGGGTTCCCCTCTGTTGTTTCTGGTTCTCAGGCGTGGCAAGCACAGCTCTACTATTTGCTGTAAGATGTCCCTGTCCACCCTGTAAAGCTCCACTATCTCCAGATCATGTAGCCCCTGGTAGGTTATCCTTGGTCTGCACACTCTTCTCCTCCTCCGAGGCCTACGGTGGTTGTCAGCATCATCCTCCACAACACCGTCGGTCTGTAACACATGCTGATGAATCACAGCTATGGCAGCTCCCAACATGTACATTTTAAAAGTTCCCCGTCTGTTTACACCTATGGTGCAGTGTTTGGGAATACACAGGTGTCTGTTGGGTGCTTTCACACTTTATACTGTTCTGCTGTGAACACTGATGATGTCATAGGGTGTGTATGTACGATCGTGGCTACAGGGTATCTTCTGTGTTTTATTTACAAAACTGCTATTGTGCTGCCTTTGGTGTTGCATTACATTTGGATGCCGTGAATTACCTCCTGCCCTTCTGTTTACATTTGTGCATGTTACACCTACCATTTGCTGGCATGAATCCAGCTGCCTGCCTTCATTTGTACTTTCCTAGACCTGGCTTATCTTGCGTAATGTTTGCTATTGCCGATCTACTGTGAGTTTGCTTTGCTCTGCTATGACAGTTCTCCTATCTTTGCATTCCAGGTTCTCCACACCTTTCTTTGCAATCCTATGTCTCCCCTATCCTGTTTTGCAGGTTTCTGCATGCAGGCTTGTCTACTGCCGTCGATTGGCCGCCATGTGTTGATTGGTGTTAATTACTCATTACTACGCCAATTACCCTGCTTCGGCATTTCCTTCTTTTCTTCCCATGACCTTCGGGTTTGTACTATTGTTTGTGATGCGTGCATCTGCTTACCAGGTTTCGGGCATGAGTTCATCCCCATACACATGCGCTTTTGGGCACCATGTGTGCTCTCAGCTAAATGGTTCTATACCCTCCTCCCCACCCCTGTCCTTCAGCTTTGTTTAGCAATGGCCAGGCCAGATTTGCATTGCTCCAATGTGCTTACTGATACGGCGGCACACCCCTCTGCTGATGTCGTGTATCACCTTTGATACACTCCTCGGTGTTATAGCGCTGCGCCGTCAGGAACATCCTTAATCCGGTGGGATGTTTGCAGTTCAGTATTACCTGCATCATTTGCATGTCATTGACTACTAATTCATAGTTACAGCGCCGAACACTGTCGCGGGCCCCTGGCAACCCTTCCACCTTGCTTGTGGTGTGCCATGCCTACCATTGCATATTATGGTGCAATCCTGATTTGTCCTTCTTTGTGATTTTCTGCCATTTTTATATATTTCCTTTGTATTCCTGTTTGCACACACATGCCCTGCGGTTGTACTGTGCGTTACTGTGGACATGACATTAAATGTTATTTTTTAGGTGTTGTGCATCTTTTCTTGTGCCACTGGCTGTGTATTTCTCCATTGGCATATGTTAACCTTGTAATACATGTGTGTGATTCGCTTCCATAACTCCGATGTTCTGTTTGGGAAAATGTAAACCGTGTTTTTTGGTTTACATTTCTATGGGCTTACGCTATGCCTGCACCACTTCGTGAATCACTGTATGCCTTCATTAGCATGGTGCGACACTGCGCATGGGTTGATTTGCATACCTATGCCGAGGGTTGCGTAGCTCTGGCATATGCCGGTAGTGCACGTGGGATTGGTTCGTACCTGAATCGCTCAGCGGAAATATTTGGCGTTATGCCACCAACGCTACGCCTGCGCCTGGCGCAAGCTTCATGAATCCGGGGGCTAGTCTTTAAACTTTTCATTGTTGTTGATATATATAAATATATATATATATATATATATATATATATATATATATATATATATATCAATCAATCAATATCTATATATATATATATATATATATATATATATATATATATATATATAAAATGGTTTACTATTGACATTGCAAAATGCCTGCAGTCGAACGGCATGTGTTCAAAAGACAGTTTTCCAATGGTCAGAATGACAAACCAGAAAACATCCAGTACACTACAGCAAATGGGTAGTGTACTTCAATTATCTGAGTTTGGCATTCTGAGTGTAGATTGCTGTTTTGTGAGAAAGAGGGAATTAACCCATTTTTTTCACTGTATTGCAATCCTGGAGTTGGTTTACATAATTTGCAAGAGGTGTAGGGGGTGCAGGGGGGCTTGCTCCCCTGCAAAATAGTGAAAGAAATGCACTAAGTGTAGAGTGTAATGGTATACTAAGGTCCATACCACAGATGACTGACATCACCTCCTGCTCTGTCCAATACATCGAACTACAGGTTCACACACACACACATACACACACACACACACACACACACACACACACACACATCTATCTATATATATATATATATATATATATATATATATATATATATATATATATATATAAAATATATATATTTTTTTATTTGCTCATCTGCTCATTAATACTCGTGTACAGTCCAATGACCTTTCAGAAAACAGATGCACCAGTGAATGTATATACGCTGGGAGACAACCAGGTATCAAGCTGTTTTCTAAATCTCTGCAAAGAAGACTATTGAATATGTAGAGGAACCCTGTTCCAAAGCTGAACTAATGAATGCATTAAATAGTTTGGTCTTAAGATGCCCTTGCCTCCTCAATTCTATAAGTAAAATATGCATTTCTGGTTAATATGCTTGGATTCAGCAATTCAGTATTTAGTAGAAAGCAATATTCTTTAGTCATACGCCCCCTGTAGACTAATGAAAGTGGACCCCGCAGATATATGCAGCTGATTGAAAATACACGTAGATTTTCCAGTCTGGATTGGCATGATTTATCTGATACTCCTTGTAAATTTTCATTGACTGCCTTCTAAAAATCAGGAGATCACCTTTCTTGTAGGAGCAAAAACAACATGTTGCACTCAATGATGGGTCAAATGTATGCTATGAACAACCTTGAGTCAGTCATTATTTCATGTTGTAAAGTTCTTCAAAATTAAGCCAATAATGTAATTTCTTAGCTTTAACTTTAATGGCATCTGACCTATACTTAAAATTACTACATGTAATAATACCAAAATCCTTATATTCTATCACCTTCTGTAACTCATGGAGACCTACATTTATGTGATATTCAACTACTGGTTTCCAAAAATGCAAAGTAGAACATGAAAGTGTTGAAGTGGTCTATAACCTCTGTCAATGTACCAACCCAAATTAGTTTAATATAATCCACATTCTTGGCCATCTAAACATTGGATATATTAGGAATAAATGAAAATAACTGGTTGAACAATTCTGGATCTAGAATCGAGCCATGGGAAACCATTTTGTTCACTTCAAGCCAGTTAGATATGAACTTTATCTTTATTCTCTACACTCTACCAGGAAGCCAGTTAGCCACCCAGCAAACAATGTATGGATTAACTTTATGTTTGAGCATGGCATCAATAATAGCAGAATGAGGGACACTGTCAAAAGCCTTAGACAAATTCAAATAGACCACCACTAAATACATGCCTTTATCTAAGGAAGTTGTAACTGGGTGATAAAGTTCAATTAAATTAGATAACTTATTTATTTATGTATTTATTTCTTTTTGTGAAACCATGTTGATCTACAGACATCCCTGAAAGTTTTTATTAAGAAAGCAAAGTACACACTTGTCAAAACTTTTCACCATCAGTGAAGAAACATTGATAGGTCTATAATTACTTACATTGCCCACTGGATCCTCGCTTATGAATTAAAAGTATGTCTGCAACTTTCCAACTAGCAAGACTAGTGCCAGAATACAACAGATTATTAACAATCAAGTAATAGTAGCCTAAATATATTTACTGCAATATTACCAGAAAATGCTTGGAATACTGCCAGGTCACATACCACTACCCTGTAATGGCTCAAAGATCCTTGCACAAGGGTCAGATTGAAAACTTGGCACACATAATAATTTTCTATTAAATTTCTAAAATCAGAAAAGTCATCACAAAGTATAATATCTTTTGTCAAGAAGTACTGATTGAGCAAGTTTAACAATATTTCTTCAGCATTCAGCACTTCATCTGGAGCAGAAATTGATCCAAGGGATTTAACCTTATTATCTAAGTATCTAATGTTAGAATACAATTTCTTAGAACAAAAGCTACTAACTAAATTAACTTCAAGTTTACTTTATGCTAATCTCAAAGAAGCATTTAACCTTTTGCAGACTAAGTTACAGCTCTGTTTTAAATTATTTCTCTTGAACTTCTTCCAGAACCTACATTTCTTCCTCTTTTTTCTCATATGTTTAGTATGACCAATATTCTACCAGGGAAGTGTGGTCATGAATAAACTGTTAGTTACTGTTTCTTTACATCCAGACAAGAAAACGTCACAAATGTTTTCAAAGTCCTGCCATTTATTCGCAATATTATTTACCTCAAAGTAATTCAAATCCATTCAATGTATGTAATTATTAATATTAAGATTGAACAGCTTATCAGAAATACTCTTTTGCTGATTTGTACAAAAAGCTTTAGTTAGTATATTAAATTAAAAAAAAACTAAATGATCTGAATTGGCTCAAGGGGACAGTTGATTAATCTCATAAATTCCATCTGGAATATCTATAAGAGATCTAAGATATTATTGGTCTGTTAGGAAAATCAATCATGTAAGTCAAATTGTGTAACATACATAAATTGTAAAATTCATCCTCTAATATTGTCAAAGTTATGCCATCAGACCAACTGATTTCTGAAAAGTTAAATTCACCTAATATTATTTGCTTATCATAAGTCATAAACTTGATCAAACCAACAATATGCCAGAGTTGATCAGTGTTTGATAAAGCAGAGTTTTATAACAAACTAACAAGTATAGTGGGGAGAACAGACTCACCAACTAACAGTTCCATAAAAATCAATTCTGAGTTACAAATGATTTTTAACAACAAAGCTATATCCTACACAATTCCACAATTCAGTAATAACAACCAAGTTATAATTATTTACTGAACTAACTACTATTTGTTTATTTATTTTGTTAGTCAAACTTTGAGTATTGGCATGATACACTTTTAGTAACCTTGGGTATCTAACATGGTTGACACTAACCTTAAACCTGAGTAAAATGGTGCTGTGGGTTTGCATTATGGTTAAGGTCTTCACCTTATAATCACACTGTACAAGGTTTAGTTATGATCTCAGGTTTATGACTTAGCTTAAAATGACCATTCAGGGCAATTAGCCTAGTATTTACCTATGAAAATGCAAAAAAAAAAAAAAAAAAAAAAAAAGTTTGACAATATCAACCAATTTAAAACTTAACAATTTACCACCTAAATAATTCATATGATACCAATTTTGCCTAAATAAACTTGTAACACCAAAATGAAATGGAGGAAAGAGAGCCCAAAGAGACACGTAAACCATAAACAACACAATCCTGGCAATCAAAGGAGGTGGAAAATATTTTTTTTTTACCACAGCGAAATGTGGAACCAACAGCTTTATTGCATAAACATGATTACACCACAGTAGCATTTTCATCTTCTGTTATACTTGCATCTGAGGAAGTATAACAGAAGACTAAATAAACTTGTGTTATTCACAAAATCATCGAAAGAAGTAATAAATTCAATATCCTTTTGAATACACCAATTATGTAACAATTTATAAAACAGTGTTGCTTTTGTGAATGGCTAATCTGATAAAGCTAGTAAAGGCAACAATTCTGAAAAGTAAATTTTGAATTTTTTTAATACAAACTCCTGAAATACTGTCAGTCATCTTAACGTGAACAATAGGTGTCGCTGACAGATTATTTACACCTGCATGTATAATTACTGAGCTATAAGTAGATCTTTTCTCTTATCAGTTTGACAAGGTCAGGATAAATATCTTGGAACGTTTATCCCCCTAAACTAGAAACTGTCACATTCTCTCTATCAATGGGAACAAGTGGGATAATATGATTTCTCATCATTGAATTACCTATAACTAACAATATATATGTATTCCTGTCTAAGCAATAGTCAATAACTACTTTTTTTTCTCTCACATATGCATAGCTGTGTGAATTTGTACAATATTGTGCCAATATTCCCTGTCACTGTAGAGAAAAAAAGCATGAAATGTGTGTGGAATGTTGTTTTCAAAATACTATAGTGCAAGTAACACTGTGTTCAGGTATAACTTTTTTACAAACACAGAAATGTAGCAATTTACTGAAGCTTGCATTTCCTTTTCTGTACAAATGTGTCTGGTTTGGTAGTTGATATAGAATTAAAACAACATTTCTCAGTAAAGTTTGTGTTAGTCATTCATTTGACAAAGCAACACCCATCACACTGGTCATTCACTTGACACAGCAACACCCATCCTGCTGGCCATTCACTTGACATAGCAATCCCCATCCCCTCTAACCTCCACTCTTAACTAGGATGTGGTGTATCAGACTTCAGCCATGTTGTACATGCAAGCAGAAATACTTTTGAACAAACAGCTATGTTAAGCAACTGTATTACTTATATATTTCTAGGACCTGAGCAAAACTTGCTTCATGTAATGTAAGTATTAAGTCATATTTTATGCAATAGTAATAAACTGTAATCTGCAATTTTATTTTAATTATTTATAAATCCATTAAATACTTCTTGTAACTGAAATATATATACAGATTATTGGTGGTGGTGCTGCGGTAGTGTTGTCGCCTCACAGTAAGACATTGTCCTGTTCGATTCTCAGCTAGAGCATCTTCTGTGTGGAGACATGCGTGATTGGGCGTACCTTCATTGAAGGTTGTGCATCAGGGCTGGCAACTCGGCATGTACAAATCTACTACCAATCATTAGCAGACCGGAGTTCCGCTGTGGCGACCCCTAACCAGTAAAAGCCGAAAGACACAACATTATTTTAATAAACATCACATTTGCTTATATTATTAGAATTTGTTAACACATTACTCATATCCATGTTTTTTTTTAAGAAAAAGATGTATACATGATTACAAACATGTTCGTGATTTCCACTGCATTTTATAATAGCATTACAAGTAATATTTTCAGGCACTCATATCTTTTCTAAGAAAATACCTCTAGCTATGCCATCTTGTTAAACTGTTTTATCTTTTATATCATTCAATGAAATAGTGTAAGAAACTTTTTTTTCTTACTAAAGAACTCTAGCCTTCTTATTTCTACCTGGTTTACCCACTTGGTCAGCTGGTCAGTGCTATGCACCTGTAAATCATCATAATGGTGACAACACTGCTGGGTGGAGTAGGTTATTCCCATCAGAGTTGACTGGTGTTCACCCAACTGCTGCCAGATATTGTTTTTTTTTCTTTTTTTTTTTCATGTAGTGTGTCTTGTGCATGCCTTGATCTTATCCTGATAAAATTCGTTGAGAAGGTAGAACATTATCATGGACTCCTTGTCAAACCAGCTAGGAGCACAGCCTCATGTCTTCACAGGTGTTGCCATATTTCAATGTGACAGAAAAACATTGAGGAAAGTATGGTCAAGGGATATAGTAATCAGGGTTAGACCCTCTCCCTATGGGGTGTGACATCACATTGACCAAACCCTTTTTAATGGCATGGTCATTACAACAGCTATTGATATTATTGGCAAGTTTGTTTTAACCAAAACTGCTTTATACCATTTTTTAACAATGCCTGCTCCTAGATTGCCATCAGTTTTTGGCACACCGAAGATCCACAAAAGGATTATGGACCCCCCTTTTAGACCTATTGTTGATGGGCGAGGGTCCATTACATACAGCTGTGCTAAGTATATAGACAGCATTTTGAAGCCTTTAATTGAGAAGGAGCACCAAATATGTAGGGACTCTTGCAGTTTCCTTAAAGAGCTTGGTGACATCCCATTCCACCGCGAACATCAATTTCTAACCATTGATGTTCGAGATTTGTATACGGTCATTCCACAAAGTCTAGGTCTGGAATGGATTAGGGACTTTCTCAGCTCCAGGAACGTACAAGAAAGTGTCATATACGTAATTGAAACCCTTCTTGAAATTGTCCTTTCTAACAATTTCATGTGGTTTGAAGGAAGTATTTTCCTCCAAAAATCAGGGGTTGCCATGGGGTCTCCCTGTGGCGGAAGTTTCGCCAATTGCGTTATGGCACACTGGGAAACTACTCTTTTGTTTCTCAATCCTTTGTTTCAAAACTATGTCGCTTGGTATACTCGTTACCAAGACGACATGTTTTTAATATGGAAAGGCCCCATTAGTCTGGTACCTGAATTTATGACTACGTTAACCTCTTTAACAGACTTCTTAGATTTTACTTATGTTGTACATCCAGATACTATTAATTTTCTCGACATTTGCATTCACAAAGACTATTGTAACAGTAGGTTTAGAACTACGATATATAGAAAGCCTACTTATTCTAACTAATTTCTTCACTTTTCTAGCTCTCATCCCTACCACCAGAAAAGAGCAGTGGTTAAAGGACAGCTAGTTAGAGTAGCTAGAATGGTTTCAGATGAGACGGACTTTATAAGTGAATGCCAACTTCTGGAAAATATGTTTGCCAATAGGGGATATCCCTTATCATTAATTTCCAACATTTTATCAGAAGTTATTACTAAAAGACAAACAGGTTATTTTCAACCTTTACTAACAATAAATTCAACTGTTGAATGTATTTCTGAAGTCAATCGAGTAACTTCACTACCATTAGAGTCCCATTGCTTTGCAACTAGTTTTCTTTGTACTTACAATCTCGACCATGCATTAATAAGAAACATTTTAAATAAAAACTGGGCTCTCATTAATGAGGATAACAGATTGAACAAGATTTTGGGTGATAAACCTAGGGTGGTTATTAGACATGGCCATAATTTGAAGTCACTTCTCGAATATTCAGTAAGCCTTTAGCAAGTAAACACACAGGAATGTTTAAGTGTGGGTCATGTCACCAATGTAAATTCATAAACACCACATATCAATTTAAGATTCGTGACAAATGGTATAAGGTTCAGGGCAGATTCTCTTGTGACTCGAAAGGAGTAGTCTATTCTGCTTGTTGCCTGAACTGTCCTTCTTTCTATATTGGAAAGACAGAAAGAAAGCTTAGGCAACGGATGTATGAACATCAATACGCTATAAGCAAGAAGGATACGAACAATGCCTTAGCTAGGCACATAGAATTCCCTGACCACGGTTTTAGGTTCAGTGTCCTGAATCAGGTACAGTTTGACCTTAAGGGGGGACCATGGCAGATCAAACTTGAGATTGTAGAATTTCTATGGCAAATAAAAACAGCAGCCTACCTGCCCCCCGGGTCTTAACGAAACTGTATCTATAAAATGTTTTTTTAAAACTAGCATCTTTGAAGAGATGAGCTGACTATTTTTTAGGGTTTCTTCCTATATTGACGTTTAGTGGCCACTGTTTAACATTATTCATACTAGTTTGTGTCTAATATTATTTATACTAGCTTTATTTGGATTTAAACACATTTTTTCATATATACATACAAAAAAGTGAGTATTGTTTAAAATGAAATATGTTCATTCAACACATTTTATTTGATTTTCTATTCAGGGCAATAACAAAAAATGATGGAGCTGTTTATTGTGTAATTATCGTGTGCATATATTGTACGTACTTTCTGGTCTTGTTATGCAGCAAGTTTTAACAGACTTTTTAGATAGTGGTTTTATATTAATACGACTTGTTTATTAATTTTTGGTAAGGAATTTGTTTGTACTAATTACTCATAAGAACATCACTAATTGCTTAATTGGGCAGTTAGTGCATTATATATTTACGCCCAAATGTTTAATTATTGTATGTCTGAGGAAGGAAATGTATTGGCATTTCCGAAAGCACTTACTTTATCATTAAATTCTCTAAGTTATTAGCTCCGGCTTGTTTTGCTGTTTTTCTATTTTCAGCAGTTTGTCGAGAGTTTATTGTAAAGGTTGCATATCAGTCAAGAAGCATGCCAATGGCCATTGCATTGCAAACAGCCCAAAAAATACAAAAATCAAATTTTATTTTTTTTAGACGATCTCGGCTCTTTAAGCGAAGTGCAGCAGCACGCAAACTGGATTGAGGGGGGAAATAATAAAATAAACCTAAAATAAGAATTCTAACTAAAATCACTATTCTGCCATGCATGTCAATGGCGGGCAGAAGACAACATGGCCAGTGAGTAGTGGTTGCTAAGGGGGAGGCTCAGTGTGAGACATGTAACTATGTATTAGCAGGCAATCCTATGCAAATGAGGGGAATGTTAGTGAATCCTAGTTTTCCCCAGCATGCTAGTCAAGTCCCAACAGTGTAAGAGTAGGAATAGCTTGGTGCAAGCCTAGGAGGTAGCTGACATCATAGGGGGTTGTGTCAGGCATACTGTAAGTGGTTTGGAGCACTGTGGCTCGGGTTTGCTCCTAGCTTAGCACAGCTAAGCAAGGGGTGTGTTTGAATCTGCCCAGCACTCTTTACATTGCCTAAGCAGGTGTGCGTGGCACACAGTAGGTTTTAAAGGAAGAAAACAAAAGTTAAACCAGGAAATAGCAGCACTCTGCACATTTGAGCACTGTGTTTGCGTGGCGCACCACCGGGCTTAAACAGGTAGGCAATAGGAAGGGAAAACAGCAGTAGGATGTTAATCAAGGAGAACTAGCATAGCTGGCAGGTGAGATGTATCAGAATCAGACAATTACACAGGCAGCAGACCAGCCAGCTCAGAACACTACTATAAACTATGCAAAGACCTTCCCCTCTGTTTTTTCCCATACTCTACACCACCAGTTTATACAAGGGGGGAACTTTTAACAAACAAAACTACAAAATGATAGGGGCTGCAGCAGGCAACATATAACAACATGTGCAAGAGATTGAGGGCAGTGAGGATGTGAATGCTGCCTTTCAACCCACAGTGAGGAGATGCAGAAGAGTGGAAGAGTGTACAGACCCAGGATAACATACCAGGGACTACATGAGCTGGAGATAGTGGAGCGCTATAGGGTAGACAGGGACCTCCTACAGCAAATTGTTGAGCTGTGCCAGCCACACCTGACACAACAAACTGACCAATGGGAAACCATCCCAGTAAATACCAAGGTATGTGTAGCCTAGGAATACTAGCCACGGGTACCACCCAAAGCTCATCTGGGGATATCATGGGGATCTCACAGGCATCAGCATCCAGAGTATTCCAACAGTTCCTGGATGTCATGTCAGCACATGTCAGTGAGCACATATATTTCCTCAACACCCATGAGGTGTTGGCCAGCAATATGCGTCTCTTCCACCAAATATCATAATACCCTGAGGTAGTGGGTGTTATAGACTGCATGCACATATGCAGCAAAGCACCACCCGGTGATCAGGGTAGGGCCTACATCAACCGCAGGGGCCTCCCCTCCATCAACTGCCAGGTCGTGTGCGATGCCCAGAGTATTATAATGAATGTATGTGCTGGCTACCCTGGAAGCTATCATGATTCCCACATTTGGCATCTGATGCAGCTGTACCAGAGATTTGCCAATGGGGACATCCCCTATGGTCAACAATTTGAGGATGCTGGTTACACACTGGAACCATGACCGATGACACCCATCAGAAATGCACACACACCTGAACAAGAACGCCATAATGAGGCACACTCACAGACCAGACTTATAATAGGGCATGTGTTTGGGATGCTCAAGTCATGGTTATGGTGCCTGGACACATCCAGTGGAGCCTTGCAGTACTCACTAGCTACATGTACCCAAATTGTTATGGTATGTGCCATGCTTCACAGTATGATCCTGTGGAAACAGCTGCAGCAGGAACAGCACTGGGCAGGGCCACACAGGCCCCCACCAATGCCAAGGCCTGCACAGGCACAGAGTGACTTGGAGGAGGAACCCAACTGAGCCTGCCCCAGTAGGCAGATGGAGGCGTGCCCAGTATGCCGAGTCCATGGTAAAGTGACAGCGCATAGCACATACACTAACACAGTATGGACCCAGTGAATGACACCTCTCTCTGACTCGCACATACAGTAAAAGTGATGCCAGACATGACACTGCCTGTGCTCAACCATGTATAGGGAGTGTACTATGTGCACCTGACATTGGCAGCCCTCCAGTACCATTCTCAATCCTGGCACACCAACAAGGTAGCTCAATCAACCTACCAATTGCCAAATGGAGTAGAATGTGTCGTTACCTGTATCTATGGTATGGATGTGTGCATGCAAGGGAATTGGGTGGCTGAATGTTATGGCAACAGATAGTAGACAACCATAGTGGCACCGTGACATCTGTAACACATACTGGCGTTACAATAGTAGCCAGTACTACACAGGGTGACAAAACCCACTGCAGGAAATATGCTGGGTGACATGTGTGTTCATATGACTCACACATGCCAGTCAGGGAGGTTCACATACCCAACAGTCTCAGCCAGCAGGACAGGTATAGACAAACCCAATCAGAGCCTGTGCTATGACCTCTGAATGATGCCTATGGGTAACCTCCCCTCAGGCCTATGCAGACAAACTACAGCAGGTCAGGCAATGGGATGTTATTTCTGAAGGTTAGGAAGTCAGACACTAATATGTAGGGCAACCAAAGCTAAGACATGTAGCACACTTATATGCCTCTAGTAAGTATGACAGGTTAGAATACAGAATGAAATGGAGTACCTGACATACCACTACAGTCATAGCAAATGTGAGCATGTGCCAGGTGTGCCCCCCTCATCCTATGTAGATATATAGAAACAGTCGGGAGTGCCCCCCAGTCCTGTGTCAAAATGTAGTAACAGTCAGGTGTGCCCCCAATCCTGTGTAGACATGTAAAAACAGTCAGGTGTGTCCCCCCACATGCCTATGTAGAAATGTAACAGTGAGGTGTGCCCCCCCACTCCCATGTAGACATGTAGAAACAATCAAATGTGTCCCCCGCAATCCTATGTAGAAATGTACTAACAGTCAAGTGTGCCCCCCACTCCCATGTAGACATTTAGAAACAGTCAAGTGTGTCCCCCCAATCCTGTGTAGAAATGTAAATGCAGTCAGGTGTGCCCCCCCCCCACAATCCTATGTAGAAATGTAGTAACAGTCAGGTATGCCCCCCATGCCTATATAGACATGTGGAAACAGACAGGTCTGCCCCTTCCCCCAATCCAGTGTAGAAATGTAGTGACACTCCTGTGTGCTCCCCCTCAATCCTGTGTAGAAATATAGTAACATGTATGAGGAGGTATAATACGAGTGGAGCTCAGATGGCTAGATGTGGGCAAGGTAGCAGGATAGGTTGTAGCATTTGCACAATATGCAGGTCTTGTGTGTGTTAGGATGGTGTATGTGTCAAAATGTGTGAGAGTGGTCAGTATGTATGCATGTTGAGGTAAGACATGGTGGCCATTGCCCACTACTGCTGATAACAGGGACAAGCCTTCATGACTGCAGTGCCAAAGACAATCCCCACCAGTAAAACACATGCTAGCAGTAAGCCATTGTAAATGTATGGTGGTAATATGTGTCACAATCTGAAAGACTGACATGGCACGGCTGTTGGGCTAGATATACAAGCAGTACACAGGGGAAAGTACCCCAGACATATAGTATATATTGTGTCAGTGTGAAATGGTGACACCCTTGGATTTGTACATATAGGTATGCTTCACAGTAACAGGACCTGTAGCAGGGGATACTGGTGATGTCTGCCTGAACACCTGCAGATGACAAAGGAGGTAGGACTGACATATTGGGAATCAGCTGATGTACCTGCACATGCCAGCATAACTGTAATGCCCCATGCATATCTGTGTGTCAGATGCAAGTAGTTTCCATAGCACACATGCACCCAGCCAGCGTGGCACACAGTAGGTTTTAAAGGAAGAAAACAAAAGTTAAACCAGGAAATAGCAGCACTCTGCACATTTGAGCACTGTGTTTGCGTGGCGCACCACCGGGCTTAAACAGGTAGGCAATAGGAAGGGAAAACAGCAGTAGGATGTTAATCAAGGAGAACTAGCATAGCTGGCAGGTGAGATGTATCAGAATCAGACAATTACACAGGCAGCAGACCAGCCAGCTCAGAACACTACTATAAACTATGCAAAGACCTTCCCCTCTGTTTTTTCCCATACTCTACACCACCAGTTTATACAAGGGGGGAACTTTTAACAAACAAAACTACAAAATGATAGGGGCTGCAGCAGGCAACATATAACAACATGTGCAAGAGATTGAGGGCAGTGAGGATGTGAATGCTGCCTTTCAACCCACAGTGAGGAGATGCAGAAGAGTGGAAGAGTGTACAGACCCAGGATAACATACCAGGGACTACATGAGCTGGAGATAGTGGGCGCTATAGGGTAGACAGGGACCTCCTACAGCAAATTGTTGAGCTGTGCCAGCCACACCTGACACAACAAACTGACCAATGGGAAACCATCCCAGTAAATACCAAGGTATGTGTAGCCTAGGAATACTAGCCACGGTACCACCCAAAGCTCATCTGGGGATATCATGGGGATCTCACAGGCATCAGCATCCAGAGTATTCCAACAGTTCCTGGATGTCATGTCAGCACATGTCAGTGAGCACATATATTTCCTCAACACCCATGAGGTGTTGGCCAGCAATATGCGTCTCTTCCACCAAATATCATAATACCCTGAGGTAGTGGGTGTTATAGACTGCATGCACATATGCAGCAAAGCACCACCGGTGATCAGGGTAGGGCCTACATCAACCGCAGGGCCTCCCTCCATCAACTGCCAGGTCGTGTGCGATGCCCAGAGTATTATAATGAATGTATGTGCTGGCTACCCTGGAAGCTATCATGATTCCCACATTTGGCATCTGATGCAGCTGTACCAGAGATTTGCCAATGGGGACATCCCCTATGG
The DNA here is from genome assembly GCF_019279795.1 of Protopterus annectens. Taxonomy (NCBI): domain Eukaryota; kingdom Metazoa; phylum Chordata; order Ceratodontiformes; family Protopteridae; genus Protopterus; species Protopterus annectens. The sequence goes on from NC_056737.1 coordinate 1,481,783,693, forward strand.
TCAACAATTTGGGGATGCTGGTTACACACTGGAACCATGACCGATGACACCCATCAGAAATGCACACACACCTGAACAAGAACGCCATAATGAGGCACACTCACAGACCAGACTTATAATAGGGCATGTGTTTGGGATGCTCAAGTCATGGTTATGGTGCCTGGACACATCCAGTGGAGCCTTGCAGTACTCACTAGCTACATGTACCCAAATTGTTATGGTATGTGCCATGCTTCACAGTATGATCCTGAGGAAACAGCTGCAGCAGGAACAGCACTGGGCAGGGCCACACAGGCCCCCACCAATGCCAAGGCCTGCACAGGCACAGAGTGACTTGGAGGCGGAACCCAACTGAGCCTGCCCCAGTAGGCAGATGGAGGCGTGCCCAGTAAGCCGAGTCCATGGTAAAGTGACAGCGCATAGCACATACACTGACACAGTATGGACCCAGTGAATGACACCTCTCTCTGACTCACACATACAGTAAAAGTGATGCCAGACATGACACTGCCTGTGCTCAACCATGTATAGGGAGTGTACTATGTGCACCTGACATTGGCAGCCCTCCAGTACCATTCTCAATCCTGGCACACCAACAAGGTAGCTCAATCAACCTACCAATTGCCAAATGGAGTAGAATGTGTCGTTACCTGTATCTATGGTATGGATGTGTGCATGCAAGGGAATTGGGTGGCTGAATGTTATGGCAACAGATAGTAGACAACCATAGTGGCACCGTGACATCTGTAACACATACTGGCGTTACAATAGTAGCCAGTACTACACAGGGTGACAAAACCCACTGCAGGAAATATGCTGGGTGACATGTGTGTTCATATGACTCACACATGCCAGTCAGGGAGGTTCACATACCCAACAGTCTCAGCCAGCAGGACAGGTATAGACAAACCCAATCAGAGCCTGTGCTATGACCTCTGAATGATGCCTATGGGTAACCTCCCCTCAGGCCTATGCAGACAAACTACAGCAGGTCAGGCAATGGGATGTTATTTCCGAAGGTTAGGAAGTCAGACACTAATATGTAGGGCAACCAAAGCTAAGACATGTAGCACACTTATATGCCTCTAGTAAGTATGACAGGTTAGAATACAGAATGAAATGGAGTACCTGACATACCACTACAGTCATAGCAAATGTGAGCATGTGCCAGGTGTGCCCCCCTCATCCTATGTAGATATATAGAAACAGTCGGGAGTGCCCCCCAGTCCTGTGTCAAAATGTAGTAACAGTCAGGTGTGCCCCCAATCCTGTGTAGACATGTAAAAACAGTCAGGTGTGTCCCCCCACATGCCTATGTAGAAATGTAACAGTGAGGTGTGCCCCCCCACTCCCATGTAGACATGTAGAAACAATCAGGTGTGTCCCCCACAATCCTATGTAGAAATGTACTAACAGTCAAGTGTGCCCCCCACTCCCATGTAGACATTTAGAAACAGTCAAGTGTGTCCCCCCCAATCCTGTGTAGAAATGTAAATGCAGTCAGGTGTGCCCCCCCCCACAATCCTATGTAGAAATGTAGTAACAGTCAGGTATGCCCCCCATGCCTATATAGACATGTGGAAACAGACAGGTCTGCCCCTTCCCCCAATCCAGTGTAGAAATGTAGTGACACTCCTGTATGCTCCCCCTCAATCCTGTGTAGAAATATAGTAACATGTATGAGTAGGTATAATACGAGTGGAGCTCAGATGGCTAGATGTGGGCAAGGTAGCCGGATAGGTTGTAGCATTTGCACAATATGCAGGTCTTGTGTGTGTTAGGATGGTGTATGTGTCAAAATGTGTGAGAGTGGTCAGTATGTATGCATGTTGAGGTAAGACATGGTGGCCATTGCCCACTACTGCTGATAACAGGGACAAGCCTTCATGACTGCAGTGCCAAAGACAATCCCCACCAGTAAAACACATGCTAGCAGTAAGCCATTGTAAATGTATGGTGGTAATATGTGTCACAATCTGAAAGACTGACATGGCATGGCTGTTGGGCTAGATATACAAGCAGTACACAGGGGAAAGTACCCCAGACATATAGTATATATTGTGTCAGTGTGAAATGGTGACACCCTTGGATTTGTACATATAGGTATGCTTCACAGTAACAGGACCTGTAGCAGGGGATACTGGTGATGTCTGCCTGAACACCTGCAGATGACAAAGGAGGTAGGACTGACATATTGGGAATCAGCTGATGTACCTGCACATGCCAGCATAACTGTAATGCCCCATGCATATCTGTGTGTCAGATGCAAGTAGTTTCCATAGCACACATGCACCCAGCCACGCAAACACCACCCAAAGGCACCTCTTTGGCAATGTCCCTGCTGTGGGGAATGGGTACAGTACAACCCCAACTGTATATGGCAATAGTGGAAGACTGCAGTATGCAGTGCAGTTGTTCCATGCAGGTGTGTCCCTAGCTGTAGGTAACACACTGCCAGCATCCACACCACCTGATCAAGACTAATAGAAGGTATTGACATGAACAACTATCACATCTACCCTGTAACCCCAGGGGAATATACTGTATGTTGGTCTGGGACTGTAGGACTGACAGAATACAATGGCCTGCCACATCTGGCCTGTATCAACATCTAATGCCCCACAGGTGCCTGCCAGAGGTTTGTGTCTCACAAGTACTGCCAATGTATGTTATGTCATGGACACCCAAATAACAGCATAACACACTCCATTTAAGCCATATGCAAGGCCATGTGGACAAACCACAGTAACATGTCCACCATGTCCCCCTGCATGAACTGTGGACCACCACTAACACACACCTGTGATGTGGTGATAACCTTAGGGAAAGTATAACAGAATGTATGCATAATGTATGGAATAGGTTAGAATAACAGAGGGGGGTGTAGGAGCATGGGCAGCATGGAATGTTCAGGGTCTGACACCAAGCTGTGTGCACACTATCCCTGGTTTCAAACACATACATGGGTGGCTACGCACCTGCCTGTACACCACAATAGTGTAAATGTCCTGAGATATGGCCCCTGTCTCTGGCTAACATGTGAAAATCTGTACAGCTGTGAGGCATTACCACAGCAAGATAAGGACATACTGCCATGTCGATGGGCAGACAAGTATGGGATCCTCTGCCAGCACTGTACCAAAATGCTGAACTGGATAGACAAACCCAGCACCAAGTGTCTGCAGCTCCCCCTCCAGAATGGCATAACTTACCATGAATACGTAGGTGTCTGCCCACAATACCGGACACAGCTGCAGTCACCCTTGTCCCACAAGTCATCACTGTGAGCAAGAATGTCCACCTGACAGTACATGAGGACAGAAAACATCACTGTGTATAACAGTACACATGTCTGAATATCTCTGCTAACAGCAGTACCATGCAGCTGAAGCAGCACAGACACAATCACCTACAGTACACACTATTCCCTGCACAGTTTGTCCCCATATTGCCAAATAATTGACGGATAACCCTGCAGAAACAGTATGCTATCTGTAGGTGTACAACACAAAGGTCTGCACTGCAGTACAAACTACCTGGAATCGATCCACACATTCAATACAGAAGGGCATACTGGGCATGCTCACACACTTCGAGAAATAAGTGCAATGTCAGCCAACAACATACCGAAAGGTCATACTAGGCATGCTCACACACTTAAACAAATGAAGGCCATGTCTGCAAATAACAGTGGACCAGACATATCTGGCATTTGCAGATGTTAGTGCAGAAACTTCTCAGTATGCAGAACCCATGGTTTGCACACACACTGGATAGGAATACAGGCATATATCCAAGGACAACACACTACATTAAGCCAAAAGTAGACATACACAGATTTGTGGAATAGAGTGACTGTCACAAGGGGTCATCCATTATGAGGCCTGTCCCACCCAGTACACAGGCAAATGGCTACAACTACATGAGGTTCGGATGTCACTCACTGTAGACCTTAGCCACTGGTATCTGTCAGCATGACAGACTATGTGGTATAAGTGCTAGCTGTGCAACATGACTGTACAAAGAATTAGTCATCTAGCAGTTGTATACACGTACTTGTGGAATATAATCCTGTGTGTGCCCACATGTGGTGTGTCAACCTCTAGATGAATGGGTTATGGCCCATGCATACACATTGCCCTCCCAATAGCCATACTATGACAAGCCTGCTGAGGTTATCCACTTTGAAATACACCTTTGTGAAAGGTGAAGGCCAGTAATTTCCATGGCATGTCCTATAACTGCATAGTACTGTAGTGTGATAAACTAGTTAGGTAGGAGTTCTAATCCCAGACATGGCAAGTGTGTGCGTGTGTCACTGTCTGTGTAGAGAACAATGCTTTTTAGGCTTGTCACACTCACTACAATCCAAATGCCCTACTTCATCAAGGCTGCTGATGCCATACACTGTGAAATACACCTTTTGGAAAGCTGTAGTCCAGTAATCTCTGTGGTGTGCCCTATAACTGTGTACTGCTGTAGTGTGATAAACTAGTTAGGTAGGAGTTCTAATCCCAGACATGTCAAGTATGTGTGTGTGTGTGTGTGTGTGTGTGTGTGTGTGTGTGTGTGTGTGTATGTGTGTGTGTGTGTGTGTGTCACAATCTGTGTAGCGAGCAATGCTTTTTAAGCTAGTCACACTCATTACAATTCAAATGCCCTACTTTGTCAATCCTGCTGATGTCATTCATTGTGAAATGCACCTTTGGGGAAGATGTACTCCAGTAATCCCTGTGGTGTGTCCTATAACAGCTTCATGCTGTAGTGTGATATAAAACTCTGGTAGGGTTTTTATTCCCACAAATGTCGGTTGTGGATGCTTTGTGTGTGTTTCAGTGTCTGTGTAGGGGGAGCAATGCATTTTAGCCTAACAACACTCACTACAATTCAAATATCCTACTTTGGCAATCCTGCTGATGTCATTCATTGTGAAAAACACCTTTCGGAAATGTGTACTTTAGTAATACCCATGGTGTGTCCTATAACAGCTTCATGCTGCAGTGTGATGTAGAACTCTGGTAGGGGTTCTATTCCCACACATGTTGGTGGTGAATTTTCTGTGTGTGTTTCAATGTCTTTGTAGGGAGCAATGCATTTTAGCCTAGCCACACTCACTACAATTCAAATGCCCTACTTTGACAATCCTGCTGATGTCATTCATTGTGAAATACACCTCTGGGGAACGTGCAATCCAGTAATCCCCATGGTGCGTCCTATAACAGCTTCATGCTGTAGTGTGATATAGAACCCTGGTAGGGGTTCTATTCCCACACATGTCAGTTGTGAATGTTATGTATGGGTTTCAATGTCTGTGTAGAGAGCAATGCATTTTTGCCTAGCCGCACTCACTACAATTCAAATGCCCTACTTTGGCAATCCTGCTGATGTCATCAAATGCGAAATACACCTTTGGGGAAGGAGTACTCCAGTAATCTCCGTGGCATGTCCTATAACTGCATAGTGCTGTAGTATAAAAAACTAGTTTGGTAGGAGTTCTAATCCCAGACATGACAGGTGTGTGTGTGTGTGTGTGTGTGTGTGTGTGTGTGTGTGTGTGTGTGTGTGTGTGTGTGTGTGTGTGTGTGTGTGTGTGTGTGTGTGTAAAACTCATATCCTGTGTGGAGGTGGGTGTGAGTGTGTAACAACTGGGCTCAATGTGGAGCGGGTTTTGCAAATTTCTTATATGGTGGCCCTAGTATCACAATATTCACCATACAGGTATAACAGATGTGAAATAGCTGAGAGGCTGGGGTGCAAATCTATACCCGTGCATGTGACATCAAGGCCAATCAAACAAAGTTAGCCACCCTAGTATTACCCAGAGAACACTCTCAACCCATGTCTCATATACCCACACACTTACCTAGGCAGCAGCCACTATGCTGGTAGTACCCTGCATGTTGCCCACTGATAATAACTATGGTGTGACTGCAGTGGGCTACAGAGTGCATGGCACCCTGTCCATCTGCCCAATAGACATGTACATGCCAACAGTGCACCTTCCCCATGCTCACCACTGGACACCTGCAACATCTGTGGTGTCATCATATGTGACCCTCAAAGGACATACCATGCCTGAAAACATGCCCTGTATGGACAGATGCCACTGACACTAGGGAATGCCGGTATCATGCTACCAGTGTAGGTACAGGGTAAACCTGCTGTCCATTACCAGTTCCCACCACATGAGGCCAGGACTGGCACATCTGATGATAATCTGTGTACACAACATGGGCCAGACACCCCAGGTACAGTTCCACGTGTCACTGTACATGCATGTGGGAGGTGTGCACATCCCAGACACCGTCCATGTTGTGGACTAAGGAAGACATACATGGCAAGCAATGCACAGCATTGGCCACACACAGTAGTCACCCAGGTGACTGGTTGGTGAATGCAATACCCACCTGTGTAGGCAAATCCTGAAAATATACCCCTGAACCACAATGTAGACCAGTGTCATGTGGGCTGATGCCAAGGTATACCCATCACCTAGCCTTGTATAGCTGTCTGGCACAGTTGTCCACTACACACCCATGAAGCAATGCACCTATGCATGTCAGTACTGGCAGTGTGTGTGTGTGTTTGTGTGTGTGTGTGTGTGTGTGTGTGTGTGTGTGTGTGTGTGTGTGTGTGTGTGTGTGTGTGTGTGCATGTGTGTGTGTTGTATGATGTGTATGATCACATCCACACTCACTACAACCCCCATTAGCATACTGAAGCATGCTGTCCAATGTCAGACACTTCCACATACCCTTTGCCCATATAACCTCTGCATGAGCCCTGTGATGCATGTGATACCTGCACAGTAATGTGTGTGGCTATCTCACTAGTGATGAGTTGTATTCTTGGCCCTGCCATGTGTTTCATTGTGTGTGCATCCCTGTGAGAGTGTGGCTGTGTTGATACTGGCACCTGTTCATGCAGACAGGCACGTGTACTACACCTACCATATAGCTACCATATCCCTGTTGCAGATGCCACTCACTATCACATATGTTTTGAGGGCTCCTCAACATGTAACCAATGTGGTGCATCTGATAACTGCATAGAAATGTGATAGCACTACATAGTCATCAGGGGTTTGATACCCTGTGCCAGGAGGTGTGTGACACAAACATGCTTAAGTTTTACTCTCCCACCCCTCCCTGACTTTACTTTGCCTCTGTCTGCCTCTCTCACTCCCTCGCTGGTGGATGTGGAGACCTGCACCTGCTTTACTTCGGCAACAGCATGTGTATTGCAAATGATGCTCATGATCACTTGATGGCCTCTTCATGATTTGAAGCCCTCCTCTAGCTGATTGCATGTGGAACAAGTGTGGTAACATTCCCATAGCCAATTGCATGGAAACACACTCGAATGTCTAGGAGCATCATGTTGGTGGTGGGCCATTTAATTCACTGTGAACAGGAACTATATCTGTTATTTGGCAAACAGCATAACAGATGAATTTTTGGGATATACTGTTAACAACAGACACTGTAGAAACAGGCCAACACACAGGAGGGGGGGTGTGCCTGACGTGACTGCAGACTGTAAACACTGTTATACTGCAATTGGAGTAATGTTGGTTTAACAAGGTGTGTGTGGATATGGCTGTCCTACATGTTTTAATACCTGTCATGTCAGTGCTATGTTTATGAGGAAACCCCCATCAGTAGGGTCATCTGCAGACTGGGCAGTGTGTGGTACCTTTTGTTTCTTGTGCTACCAACAGAGCACCTATCTGTGAACTGCAGAAGGTAGTGTGAGGATTGCAGTCTGTAGATGGTGACAGCCATGAGAGTTACTGACTTCATATCCGTCATAGGACATATGTTGCAACAAACCCTGTTACAACAGTAAATGTATGAGGTTATCACAGCAACATGTCAATAATGGCCCTTTATTTGTGCCTCCAACCACAACTCTGCCAACCTTTGTACATATGTAATGCAGGAAGTGGTGCATATGTGCTGTACACCATATTCATTAATATCATATCTGATAACAAGCTAGTGAGATATCAGACTGCTGCACATGTTATGTATAGTAGGAGTTATATTTGATGACATAACCTGGACATTCTGTGGTTGTGAGCACAGTATTGAGGTCTGTGTACTTATGGTGATTGGCGACAGGCCTGTGTACAGACTGTGGTAGATGTCATTGTTCTTGGTCCTGGTCTATCTGATATTACATGCTGCTCCACTGTATGTTACCCTATCAGCTTACATGTTTGTAGGCCAAACACACACATGTCCCATACCACAGACAGGCATCGGTCCACACTGTGTAGCTGCCCAGTATATGTAGGGTTAGTGTGTGAGTGGCACATATGAGGATGGTGCTGAACAAATAGTCCATATACTGTAATAGTATGCTAGTTTACCATATGTGGCTGTGGCTGTGTTCACATTGGTTGTGGTTATGCACTTTCACAAAGGTGTCCGTTACTCTGTGCTGTGATGTGCCTGTAGAACCTGCTATATATGCAGGTACATGTGTACTCCCCCATAGGAAATGCAGGCCAGTGTTGAGCCAATCTGCCTGTAGCTTGCACAGTGTTTTGTTACATGCCTAGCAGCTTAGTGTACTTACCCAGTGAGATGTCATGTCCAGATACATGCCAGATGTACTGCTGCTGGGCCATCAAAACAGTCATGTATGTCAGATAAAGCAGTGGGATGCTGTACAGATGTATGTCAATAACTAGTGAGTAGTATGTGGCCATGGCACCTCTGTACCAGCAGTTATTATGTGTCAGGACAGACAGGGATGTGTGAATGCATAACCTATGGGGGCATATGTAAAACCAGTAGTTACGTATTATACCCATCTACATGGCTATTAATATCCACATTGTCAGGCTTGGTCCACGTTTCTTGCACTAAAAGGTTTTTTGTATACCTCTGAACCATCCAGAGTGTGTCAGAATGTCCACATATATTGGCCATGTCTCTGTTGTAGTGCACAGGAGCATTACTGTGCTAGCAGTGGTACTATGCTACGATGTCCTTAGGATGTATGTCAGTAGCCAGTGGTGCACATGTTAAAAGCAGATGTGACGTCCTACACACACCATGTCTGTGAAGACAATCCCTATTACAGCAGCAATTGTCTACAAATATACCTGCAATACATTCCTGACATCCCCTTGCACTATGAAGTTGGGACTATTGGGGCTGAGGTAGTCTCCACTCCATGTTCAGGACATATGGTGAACATATATGTATATCTAATTATCCATATAACTATATACATATATACACATATACATATATACATATCAACATACATAAATGTATATGTATATGTATACACATATATATATATATATATATATATATATACACACACACACACACACACACACACACACACACACACACACACACACACACACACACACACACACACACAAACACTCAGATACATATACAGAGCAATATATGAATACACATATACAGATAGATCTACATATGCACATATATATATGGATATCTACATATATATATTGACAGTAGTAGGTATATCACAATAGATATGTATGCACATATAGTTGCACATATCTACATATATACCAACATAACTAGGCATAACTGTACACAGAGGACGTGCATACATGTATAGCTATATATACATATATGTGTATATATATATATATATATATATATATATATATATATGTGTGTATGTACATACGAAGGGATGTACACATGGCCATATATAAGTTGCACTATACAGATGTGTATACAGGCATATGTATGAGTATACATGTGTATTTACATGTAGGCATATATAGACCTATTATATGTATATAACCATTTTCCTGTCATGTGTAAACCTCACGATTGTGTATACCCTCCCAGATGTATCTCACCGAATGTATCTGCTATGTGTACATTATGATAAAACAACATATGTGATGCAACAGTCATATTAATAACAAGGACCACACAATTTAGGAAGTAAAGGCAATTGTTCAATACTACTCAATTGTGTATTGACAGCTATATTGGTAAAACAACAGCTGTCTTCACAGTGGTCATGGCATAGTGGGTAAGTGCTGTGACTTTAGTATACATGGTCCTGGGTACAAGGGCTGTTCATTTTGTTGCTTCACAGAACAAGGGCTGTTGGATACAGAGTGGTTAAGGCAGTTTTAAACAGTTTGTGTGTTTTTGCACGGGTTTGCATGAAGCTAAGCAATGCTAAGCTATGGGTAAATTTACGGGCACTTACACAGTGTAGGCTTTGCTTACCAGTGCGCAAATCAGCTTAGCTGTTATATTGCACCAATGTTGAGACTTGCTAAGCATGGCTTAGCCCTGGTAACCAGGTCACACCACCCAGTCTAATAACATAGCAGAGTAATAACATCTGTAATAAGTGTATGTAATGCCATGTGCAATACATACGCCTATGTGCTGTCATTACAGTAGCAAGGAGTGTGAGTGTCATGTGTGGGACACAGACATATATGAGGCCTGTACAGCACTTTTATTCATGTGAATGTCTAACTACACATTGCTGTCAGTAAAAGTCAACCAGGAAATGCAAATAGTATCCAATGTTCCTTTCATTGCTCTAAGCAGAACGATTCACAAGTTCTTCTCTGTTCGAAAACAATGAACTGGTTTATTTAATAAAATACAGTATATCCTAGAAAAATAAAGTTAAGCGCTTTCATCTATCTAAAAGTAGACTTCATCAGAACACTTCCATTTTACTAGTGCTGGATTTTATAGATGATACTAACCAATCCCAAACATCTATCCTTACCCATCACATATATCAATTACATACTTAAAGTGCTCAGTGCTTTCATTATTACATTTTAGTAGTTTCCCATTACTTCATTTTGACACTGCAATGTAAAATGCCACAAAAACTATCTTACCCTAATACTTAATTCTATAATCTATTAAATGTAAATTTGTGAACAAATAAAATTACATAGAATAAAACTAACATGTTAAAAAGGCAAAATCTGTTTGCAACCAATGGACAAATTGAATGAAAATGTCTATATACTAAAATGTAGTAATGAAAGATTCATGTGAATGTGTTACATACAGGGGTAGTATCACAGGGTATGTGCTGTCACACTGACATGTAGTGTACCATGGCAGTATTACTGTTGACAGTGAAAACCCAGGCAAGGGCTGAGTGCTAAATATAGGACTGACAACAGGCACATCTGCAGGCATAGCTGGGGCCTCCCTGTTGTATCCCTGGTGTGTGAGATGCATCACAGTATATACCCCTTACTGGGTAATGGTCCATCATGAGGAATGTAACTGTAGACTACCGTCTGTACAGCACATGTTACTGAGGGCTTCTGACATGTACTTATGGCATACATATTGTTGTCAGACGTCTATCTGTCAACACTCTCATGCTACTGTATGGCTACTTGTCAAGCTGATGACTGTCAGTCCCTGTACAGATGTGCAGATGGCAGGTATCCAGCTGGGATATGTACAGGCAACCTAAGCTTAATTGACACTGACATGTCTGATCAACTGTGTAAGAAGTGGCACATATAGGACATGTCACCCTGTATGCACCACATGCCTCGGGTACCTCCATGACACTACCACAGTCAACCAAACATGCTTGGGTACAGGTCTCCATCATAGACAGTAACCATGTGTTATAATGCATGTTGCATACATGTCAACTTGATCACCTCAGTGGCATGTGCAGGAGGCACCTTGAGGATTGGCTGATGCATATCATTCACACCCTGAGGATCATGACAGTAGTGTCTGCTGATATATGCCTGCTGCCACCTGGCATGTGGCAGAGTGACACTGTACACACAACCCCTGCACAGCCCATCTCCCCTTGGACAATAGCTAGGTACACAGCTATGGCCACCTGCTGGGAAGCACTCATGTACTGACACATGTGTACATGTGCATGAATGAATATAGCAGTGTCTGTGTGTTAACACACCTGTACTTGGGAATTCCATGAGGGCCTTCACAACCAATGCAACACATATTGCCATAGTAAGTTGTGGCTGCTGCTGTATGGGACATTACATGTACCCTGTTAAGCTTCCCCCCATACTGGCTGCATGAGTCTTGCAGTACCAGCACAACAGTGTTTTACAAATGGGGTGATAGGCATGGGATACCCACTGTGTTCTGGCATGTGTGTGTAGGTGTGCATGTCCATATATCTGTAGGGGACAGCATTCTGAGACCACGTACTCCTATGACAATACCCATTGCCACAAAGTAGTACAGATAGTGTTGTTGCTGCCTATAGGTGAGGCATAACAATGTAATACCCTACTACACGTGTGGCATATGCATGAGATGCATATCCCCTGTAGTACCACTGTTGGGGTATACTATGGGTTGTATTGCAGTTGCGGCCAATGTGTGATGGTGGGTATGGCAGAGTGTCATAATGGGCTTCAGGGAGTACAATATCCACTGGAGGATGTGGATTCTCTGTACATTGTCATTACACCAAGGTACATCCGGTATATGTCCCATGTACCGTGTTATCATTACCACTGTCACCATCAACCATACAGGTAAATGTTACCACAATCCAAGCCAGTTATGCATGTGATATGTGCAGCCTACCTGTACCACATTGGACAAATGGTCAGGTTAGTTAGCAGTGATAGGCTCTGGTATCTCAGATGTGTGTCTGGCTATTATGTGTCTGTAAATGTGTATATGATGGTATGCCACACTATGTATTGTCCAAATACACCCATCACATCCCCCATTAGCATACTGTAAATGTCTGGGGATGTTCTGCATGTAACATTTAACCTGCAACACACCTTACCCTAAATGCTTTGTGGTGTGTGCAATGTAAGCCACACACATCAGTATCACTACATAGCTAGGTAGGGGTCTACTCCCAGTGTTTCCAAGTAACAGTATGCGTGTATGTGGATGGGTCTGATTTCAGATTGCAGGGTATACATGCCTCAGCAGGCCACCCATCTATGTGGCACAGGCAATAACTAGTTTAGTAACCTGTGACATGTGTTCAACTGTACCCCAGATATGTCACAGCCATGGTGTCACCACAGTGACATACCCCATTGTGGAATATGACTGCAGACCATCCTCGTGCTGACACATGTACACCTACAACACAAATGGATAACATTATAAAGACCACATCCAACCAGTGTTACTAACAGCTATAAGGCATCATTGTTGGATCGCTACACTACCTGTCATATATGCATTACACTCGACTCCCTACAACATGTTTGCACTGCAGTACTGTGATACACTGTTGTACAGTCACCGTGTGCATCAGAATCATATCAGCCTGTCCCTGCCTTGATGGTATGGATGACAGGGATGTGGCACAGGTATCATCATATGCACAGGGCATCCTAGTGCTGACACATGTACACCTACAACACAAGTGAGTAACATTAAAGTGACCACATCCAGCCAATGTTACTAACAGCTATAAGGCATCATTGCTGGATGGCTACACTACCTGCCATATATGCATTACACTCTACTCCCTACAATGTGTTATACTGCAGTACTGACATACCCCATTGTGGAATATGACTGCAGACCATCCTCGTGCTGACACATGTACACCTACAACACAAATGGATAACATTATAAAGACCACATCCAACCAGTGTTACTAACAGCTATAAGGCATCATTGTTGGATCGCTACACTACCTGTCATATATGCATTACACTCGACTCCCTACAACATGTTGCACTGCAGTACTGTGGTACACTGTTGTACAGTCATCATGTGCATCAGAACCATATCAGCCTGTCCTTGCATTGATGGTATGGATGACAGGGATGTGGCACAAGTATCATCATATGCACAGGGTGTGCTGTTGGTTTGTCAGAGGCCAAGGGTGGGCCATAAATTTTACACCATGTGTGTGGGTGAGGGGTGTACTGTGGAAGGCTGGAAGATGTGATGTGGTGTGTGTAGGTATGGGGTTGTCCTATGTGTGTTTGCACAGTGTGTGGGTATGCATGCACACAGTTCTGCCATGTGGCTGCCCTGCACAGGTGTTTATGGACAGCTGCAGACCATACCTGGCAGGGTGTGCAGTTCACTGCCTCTGGCCACAGACACATGGACTGTGCCTGTCAGGGGTTCCACGGGCAGGTGCAGGTACAGGCTTTAATGTGCTACTCTTACCTGCTGATGACAATTGTCCACTAGTGCCAGATCCCTCCTGGGACTGGCCTGGACCACGTGTATATGGCCTGCTGTGATTTGGTGTGGACAGCACATGTGTGATTGTGGGGTGTTCATATGGCTGTACCCCCCTTTGTGACCATGCAATACATGGACATGGACTGCCACATTACACATCAGGAATATCTGTCATGTGTGTATCACAGGACAGCAAATAGTACAATATGATCTGTAGCATGGAACAGGCATCCAGATGGAAGGTAGACACTAGGTACACCCTTAATATCACAGTCAGCAGGGAGGATACCTACAATCCATGTATGCAGCACTACATATGCATTGGGGAAGCACTAGTCAACACCAGGGAATGTATCCAAGTATTCCAGTTTTCACATGATAGGCTGAAGGAGCAGTATATCTGGCATGTACTGAACATTACATACACATGACACATCAGTGTGAGATATGGATACAACATAGTATCCCACACATACAAGGGCCATGCACATCATGTCTGGACATACAGAGGGTGCATACTGAATGACAGCAGTGAGACCATGTAAAACCACTACACACAGGTCAGGCAGGTAAAGTAGCAACAGGTCTTGTGTTGTGGCTGCTTGTGTGGGCAGTTAGAGGACTGAGATGTTAATGAGTGGTATCAATGTGTGTATATTAACAAGTGTGATGTAGGATGGGGTAACAAATGGACATATACGTGGGACTGTCTGTAAAGCCATGGACAGGTAGGTATTATGGAGGTGTGTGTGTGTGTGTGTGTGTGTGTGTGTGTGTGTGTGTGTGTGTGTGTGTGTGTGTGTGTGTGTGTGTGTGTGTGTATTTTTAGTTAATGTTGTACAGGTTTTAAAGTGCATTTATTGTTTTCCTCCACAGGTGGTGAGGTGTGTCAGGGTCCCTCCTGCATGCAGTCTGATGTTGGTGTCCATACAGATACCAATGATGATGATAGTACTGTTGAGGCACAGGTGAGGTAGTCAGGGTCCGAAACTCTGCCAACATTTGACATCCCCCCTTTAGCCACACCAACCCCACACACAGTTTCAGTGCCCACACATACCCCATCACCAGTGGCCATAGCAGAGGAACAGCTGGCATTTGGTGGCAGTGCACAGGGAAGTGTGGTAACCATGCCTACTGAATCCGGTCACAGAAGGCATAGCCAGATGGCTGGCAGGGCACCACATAGGAAGATGTCCCAGAATGCTCATGGTAGGGCCATTGGACATCATGCCCTTGGCATAGGTGCATGTTTCAGGCTGTAATGGTGGCACAGGTACATATGGAACATTACACCAGACAGAGCCAGAGGCTGCAGAGGGATGTTCTCACATCTGTAAGCGACAATCTCCATGAACTGTCAGGTTTTATCCTTGCTTATATCGAGCACACAGATAGACGGCATGATGAAATGATGGCCCTCATCGGCCATGGTGTTTCTGTGCTTCAATTTGTGGTGGAGATGCAGTGACACTCGCGTGGACGTGGGCCAGCAACAGCTGGCACTGAACGTGGACATGATAGGACACCAAGGGGCTCCCATATTGGCACACACATCCTACATGCATCTAACTTCCTCAGCTTTACCAGAGTAACCCTGTAGATGAACTAACTAGCCACCAGTATGCACACACACACATACACACACACACACACACACACACACACACACACACACACACACACACACACACACACACATATACAGGTGAGGTTGAACAATGATAGTAGACACAGTCCTCCTATTACCCATCTGTCAACATCCAGAACATATGGTACAGAACAACATGCAGTTCAGCTATAGTTATTATATGCTAGCAACAGTATACATGTGTGTGATGCATGTGCTGTGTCACTAGGTGATGCCCCTTCCCATGTGGGATGTCCTACATCAGTCTGAGGCACCCAGTACACGTTCACAGGGCCAACATGCTACTCCTGCTCAGCCTCCAGACCAGGCACCTTTAGGATGTGGAATGCTGCTGTGAGTAGCAGTGGGTGAGAGGCTTGGTCCCATTGTGCCCATATTGAACCCCATGGGGTGTCCACATCACAGACCACACACACATCATCCAGGGTGTATACCCACCACATGTGTCACGTACCATTCCTGTAGACTGTCCTCTATATCTACCAATCCTGACCACCCCCACAAGTGTACCTGCCATACTTCCCCATATTCCCATTGCATGCTTCACAGATGGGGGCAATGTGGTCCCAACAAGGGACTAAAATGTGACATACCCATCCATGTTGCACACACAGCCAGCTGTAGATATCTGTGTGTATTGCTATGTGTGCTGGTGCCTCGCACATAGCATGCATCACTGTGGTAGTAATATAGGGGACATGTCTTTACATATATATATATATATATATATATATATATATATATATATATATATATTTGTATGTGTGTTTGTATATATGTAGACATGTGCATATAGGTATATATCTATATATGTGTAGATATATGTGATGTACATATGTGCACATATATATGTGTACACACATATATATATATATATATATATATATATATATATATATATATATATATATATGTGCACACACACACACACACACACACACACATACATATATATATATATATATATATATATATATATATATATATATATATATATATATACACACATGGGTATCTGTATATTTGTGGACATACATGCTGATATACATATATATCTTTATATAATATATATGTGACATATGTACACATATGCATACCTATATGTGAGGTACATTCAGACATCAGCCCACAATCTTACAACACCTTCCTGCACAGCTGCACTGTTCTACCTTGCTACAACACAGACAGGTGCCACATATGGACATGGCCTGACATTAGCGGGGTATATGTAGGACCCAATTGCAGGTAACCCTATTACACACCTATGGCATCCTGGCATACTGCATTACAGATTAACCTGAGTATCCTGCCAGTGGTGGGCCGTGGGTCTCACATGTCCATCATAATGGCATTACTTTCAACACCAGCTATTGGCCATGTAATATACATACTTCCCATTACACAATACACACTACGATGTCTTACATCTTGTTAGTCAGTGCTGACCTGCACAGTTGATGGCTATGGCCCACTACCCACAGGGACAGACACTATTGTCCATAGCAGTTGTTTAGTTGAACATCATCACAACAACACCTGATGGCACATATAAATCATTCCGCATCATCTATCCCATTATTATGGACCAGGTACTACATTCTATTACATGTATATATACTTCACATTCCTGTTGTGGGAATGATGTCTTGAATGAATGCTGGCTAAATTCCTTTGCCTTAGGCTATTTTATTTTGAAGTCTTTTGTCTTTCTTTCTCTTTTCTCTCTCTCTCTCTCTCTCTTTCCAGTAAATGGATTGAGCTGCTTTGAGTAGATTGCAGCATGGCTTTAGTAGGTGATGTATATCATCAGGTGATGGCCTCTGCACCAATCAGTGTCCTCCACTTGCTAACTGCATGCAGCTTGCTGTGTAGTACTTCCAATTACCACTGTCATGGCAACCACCTACTATAACTCCCTATGTCATGTGGGCGTGGTCCCATTACATTTCCTGTGTGATGGACATCCTTCCTGTGTGTGGGCATCAGTGTTACAGACAACAGGTAGCAATACCTCTTACAAGAGAACCCGGCACACTCAGGCCAGCTACATATTTGTAGGAGGTTCCAGAACTACAGACAGAGTATGAGTAAAGTTGTTTTATGCTTTGTATAGTACTGGTGTTACAGGGTTTGTGTGTACATACTAGTTTACCTTGGAATGCAGTCTGTCTGCATAGCACTCAACTGTAGGCCTATCATCTTGATGGCCAGAGATATGCCTATCATGTTTTGTCTGTCCACCACACAGGTACTGTGTCAGATATTTCACTGGCAGTGTGTATGTTGAGTGCTATCAGTACATGGCTACATCCATGTATGTTTCTAACCTCAAATCCCTGACTAAGGGTATGTTGCAGACTATCCTGTAACACCAGTGACTTGCTTAGTGTATGGTGACAGTTTTCCACATATGGGCCTGTGTTCCAGCCTCTGTCCTCCACCTACATACCAAGCTTTGCACATATGACATGCTGTCTGGCGTTGTTCTGTAGTGGGCTTTGAGTATATCATGCTGCCATTCCTGCCATCAGTCCACTGCTGTTGTATCACCCACACATACGGTAGGGCTGGGACCATATATGTGTGGGCTTCACCTACACAATGCATGTGTTCCCTTATGCAGTCCAGAGGCCAGTGTATGTAACAGTGGTATATGGCCCTGTATTATTGAGTCTTGGGGGGGATGCACCATTAATAACCTAGCCTGTTACAAAATGTGGGGATATCAGGGGTGAGCTGCTTTAAGGTATCTGGATGTACAGTACCATACAATTCACATATATTTACATTAGTTACGTAAATTGGGTTAATGCAGGCCTACTGCATCCTGCCATACAGACTGTTCTGTTTGTCAGTGTGCTTGTGATGGCATCAGTTATGCCTTGGTATGTAACAGTTACATCCCATTGTGTCAACTGAAGTCTTTACCGCCTATTGATTGTGTACAGAGTGTAGACAGAGGCTGCTGAACTATACACCTGCATTACTTACCATTGATTGTTTGGTATCCTGTGGCCCAGTCTGTCTTTACTATTGTACTATTTGAAGGGCTTGGCCTGGACAGTAACAGTTTTGAACCTTTCCAGACTACTGTATTAGTATAACTGTTTCACAGTTGCATTACTCTGTTTATATGGATGTCAATGTCTGAACAGCTATATGACATGGCATATAAAACTGTAATAGTACACAAAAAAAGGTTTTCCATCTGTTTAGGTATTAATATATTTACACACACACATACATCTAAATGTTGGAATACATTCTCTGTACTGTTGATTGACTCAGCTGGATGATATAGGAAGTATAGGACACACAAATAAAAAAACTGTATTGTACTCTTAAGTGCTTACACTTAGCGCATTTTTAGGAGGAAGGCAGTCTCTGAGCTCAAATAACACAAGTAGCTGAATCTCTTTCACTAGCGCATATTTGAGAAGGTTATTTTTTTTTTCTCCGATCACAGACAAGCCAGAGAGCCTCTGCTCTAATTGTTACTGGCTAGGGCCAAATAGTTTTTTTTGTTTTGTCAATCAGTACCCTGCTGCTATGACATAGAATGGTTTATTTCTATGTCGGGCATACTGACGAGCATTCTATGGCTAGCACCCATTGCTCAGGGATACTCGATTAGTTGTCTTCCTTTTGGCATTGGAAAGTAATTTGTTGGTGTGACAGTTGTGTCCTGTGGTTGCAACAGGCACATATATATTTGCTTATGGTTGCTTCACTTGCATTAGACTACTATCTCCTCTATCTCTGCTTTTTCTAGTAAAGTCCTGCCTAGCATTACTTAGAAATGCACCATGGGAATGTACTGTGATAGCTGTTACTTGTCATTGTTTCTGGCTCATATCTTTATGTTAATTGCTTGCCTCTCTTGTATTTAACTAATATCTGTTATCAGCTGCAGTAGTCTAGATACTCCTGCCTAGCATTCTTTAGAACAGCACATTGAGAATGTTTTGTACTGACAATTGCAATGTATTGTAAGGATTTGTAAGGTTCCCTACCTGTTTCTGCATGTATAATTGTTTATGTTTCTACCTGGCTTATGTTACCAACATTTAACCAGAACCTGCATCCTTGTTTAGCCTTAGCTACAGTAATTTTATGATGTAATATATAACCTTGTGTAAGTGCTTGTGCTAAGTGCAATTCATCTTTGGCGTACTCTATGCTCTTACCTAACTGTATTAAGCTCTACACTGACACCTAACCGGACTCTCACTAAATTGTAATTTTTTTTTTGTCTCTCTCCACCTCACATAGCTGTCAACCTCCTTCCTTCATTTATGATCGTGAACCTACCTGCCTGGTCAAAAGGGACCCCTTCTATTAAACCCAGCTATCTGAGCTGCTCTCTGGGCATAATTCTGTCTAACTCTCCAAGTCCCTCTTACAAAAGAACTCAAGGAAGTACGTGTATTTACAACCTCAGTGTAATGAACTGTTTTATCCCATGTTCTGGTTTGTGTACAAAAGGCCCTCTCCAAAGCTAGGCATCCAGCAGCCAGGCCCTGCACTCCCCTATAAATAAACCACTCCACTCCATTGTTACTAAACACTGCCTTACCCATTTCGTACCTTTGTACTTTCCCTGCCAACTCAAATGTCTAACTTTGTCCACTAGGTGGAGCCCTTTACTCACTTGTCTTATCTTCCCCCTCTCTAGTTTCCAACCCCTCACTACTGCTTAATTCTGACGTCTCTTTTCCTACTTTCCCTATCCTATATCTGACTGATCTTGTACCTACCCCTTATCACCCTATCTCCCTTTCCCCTCACCTCTATTCCCCCTGTAAACAGATTCTTGTAGAATCACTACGCTCTCACCTTCAACTGTCCAAGAGCTCTTCTAAACTCTGTAGCTTACTGATTGTCTCTTAGATTCTCATCCTTTACTTGCTCTAACTTGCTCCGTTCGCCCTGTGGGCTCACTCTGCTCTCACCTATCCCCAATTCCCACCCACCCTCAGGGGTCCTAAACTTATACTTTTCTGGCTACTCCCCCTTCTTAGCTCATCTATCACTACCCATCCAAAACCTATCCTTGTCTACTAGAACACATACTCTATTTTTTTACCTAACTCCCTCTCTTCCTCCCTACCATTTCTTTTCTATCCTTTTAACTAACTTCAAACACATCCCTATCACCATGCCTCCACTACTAAACTCTAATAATTTTAATCATATACTCCTTTCCTCACTTCTTCCTTTCCTTATACCATCTTACCCTCTAACATCATATGAACAACTTAGCCTAAAAGACACACACTCTTTCACCCAATACACTAGCCAACCTTCTCAAATCACATTCCAACCATTTTCAAACTACATCTCTTCTCCTAGATACCTTCCACCAAGAATTCATAGAAAGTTCCATATTACTTACAATAACCAGCCAGATAAAAAAATCTTACTTCTACTCCAAACCCTCTGACACTAAAATTAGACTACTTCTCTCTCTCTCATAGCAGGTGACATTCATCCCAACCCTGGCCGAAACAATGCTCCTACTATAAATCCCCTACTCTCTCCACCCTCCTGCTCTACCTTTCCATCCAAACCCCCCAAACTATCTCTCTATACCTCACCTAAACATCTGCAGTATTAATAATAAAATTAAACAGCTCCATGCTCTGCTTGATATCCACTCATTTGACATCCTTTGCCTAACTGAAACTTGGCTAAAACCAACAATCCAAGGCAGTGAAATTACTCTCCTAGGTTACAACATTTTAAGACTAGACTGTGAATCCAAAAAAGGTGGTGGCATAGCAATTCTGTATACAACGGGCATGCAAATTACTGTTATCCATGAAAAACCTCACTCTCTTAGCAACTCTGGAATCCTTATCACTAAACTACACCTTGATACCCAAAAATCCATTAATATTATTTGCACCTACCTTTCTCCTGGAAATAATATTAATACACTAGAAGAAATTCTTAATTGGCTCTCTATTACATACCCACAATTAACCATACTACTAGGTAATGTCAATATAGGCTGGAAAACCTCAGGAGTCCCACCCTCTCTCCTAAATCTCAATGGCTTCTCACAAACCATTAACACCCCAACCAGAACAAACAAATCTAACAATAACAAAAGCATATTGGATTGGATTCTGATTAACAGTCACAACCAAAATTACATAGTAGGAACTCTATCTGACAACTTAAGTGACCATGCCCTCACCTATTTAATAAGACATAAAAGCCCTACTCCTCACCTTACTAAATATAAACAAATCAGAACAAATAGAAACTTGAACCCTGAATCCTTCCTTGCTGAACTACAAACTACAAATTGGTCTCCGCTTAAACTTCTGCCACTAGATGATGCTGTTGCATACTTCAACTCAAAATTCCTATCTATACTAGACTCTCATGCCCCTTTAAGATCTGTTAGAATTCATTCAAAACAAGTCCCTTGGCTCTCAAAAGACACACGGCATACAATAATTATGAAAAATAAGCTTTGGACCAAATAACATAACACCAAAGATCCCAGCAACCATCTTAAATTTAGACAAATAAGAAACATTACAAAAAAACTGTACTTCTAGACAAAAGAAATTAGTATTGCCACCTACAACAAACTAACCAGCTAAACCCACAAAAGTTTTGGGGAGGGATTAATAGACTCTTAAAACCCGGCCACTCTAACACCCCACACCCCTTAAACTCTTCCCATAACAACCCAAAACAAATAGCTGATGCCTTTAATACATTCTTCACTGAAACTGTCCGGTCTCTAGCTAAACAACTATCCCCTGATATATCTTAATAGCCCACCTCCCCTTCCACTTCTATTCCCCGATTACAACTTCAACCTGTACCCACATCCCTCATCTGCTCTCTTCTCCACAAACTTAAACCCTCCTCTCCATCTGCTGACCTTCTGCCCCCCAATATCTACAAATTGCTGCCAAACCATTGGCCTATCCTATTTCCATTCTGATTAACAGAACCATTACCGAAGGCTACATTCCCTCAATCTGGAAAATCTCACATATCATTCCCCTACATAAAGGTGATGACTCAGTAGAGCTTTCTCTCCCCCTTGCTAAAATAATGTAAAAATGTATCCAAAAACAGCTTCTTAAACACCTATTAAATCATAACTTCTGATCCAACTGTCAGCATGGTTTCAGACCCTTCCATAGCACCACTTCTGCCCTCCTTTCCTTCACTGACTGCATCAACAAAAATCGGAACAATAATATCCTTACCTCTGCGCTCTTCATTGACCTATCTAAAGCCTTCAATATGGTCAATCACCAGATCCTATTAAATTTACTGAAAACATTAGCCTTAGACTCTAGTGCCATAAACTGGTTCCACTCCTACCTTCAAAATAGACAACAGGCAGTACTCTGGCATAATAACTTATCCAACCACCTCCCCATTTCCCTAGGAGTTCCTGAAGGCTCTATTTTTGGCCCCCTTCTGTTTTCTATTTTTATTAATGATCTGCAAACTAGTATTATTTTAGCTACCTGTATACAATATGCTGACAATTCTACTCTGAGCTGTTCTGCCTCATCTGCCTCTGATCTACACTCTGTCATCCAGCAGACTTTTCTAACTGCAGAAACTTGGTTCCTTAAATGACGTCTAATCTTAAACCCTAAAAAAAACAACTTGTTACTTTTCTGCCCCACCTGCAAGTCCCCTCCTCTCAACTTCTCAGTCCTCTCTAATAATGGCATCAGTATATCTCCAGACCCCTCCACTAGGCTCCTGGGAGTTGAAATAGATAATCTATCCTTTTATTCTCACATAAATAACACTATAAAATAAGTCAACAGAAAACTAGGCGCACTTTATAGAATCAAACCATTCCTTACTCCACTGGCCAGAACCTCCATTCCCCACTCCGATCTGGTTTCAACCCTCCTTTATGCCTCACCTATTTATACTAACCTCTCCAAATCTAACCACAAGAAACTGTCTACTGCCTATAATAGTATAGCCCGATTTGCCTCTGGTTCTACTTTTAGAACTCACCATTGCAAAAATGTAAAGGAATTAGGATGGCTAGAATTGCAAAATCTGATCTTGTTTCATCAACTCTCTTTAGCCACAAAAATTCTGTGCAAGCCCAATAATACCCCATATACTCACTTCCCTTATAACTCCTTACTGCAACCTCAAAAACCTATGTTCTTCTAACAAACTTCTCATAGCAACTTGTAAAGCCAACAACTTGGCAGGAAACTCCTTGTTCTCTAACACTATTGGAAAATCCTGGAACTCTCTTCTTGGCAATCTCTCTTCCTCCTCCTCTCTTCACTGCTTTAAAACCCAGCTCAAAACTTTCCTTAGAAACGACTGGCTCTGCCCCTGCATAAACCCTATCTAAGATTTCCATCTAGTTCTAGTACGTCCACCTTTTCTGCCTACTAATTTTTAGTCCACAAGTAAATTGACTTTTAGTAAGTATGTTAATGTCCTAACTTTTGCACATGACAGAACTTGATACTTTAAATGCTCATTAACTAAAGTGTTACTCTCTGTAATTTCTGTTTATCAATGAAAGTATTTTTGGAGCTTTTCTCCCCATGACTCCACTGAAAATGGACTTAATATTCAGTTGGACCAGCCCGGTCAACACATGTAAAATAAATAAAATAAAATATGTTCATAGGTTCATAGGTTTATACTAGGCTATCTGCCCTAAGGCATTTATAAGCCTAGCCCAAATTTTTGTGGCTTACGCCACCCCTTATATGAAAAAATACTGTGCCCATTAGTTTGGTGTGCCTCTGTCCAGCAGTGACACAGAGATGATTCCCAGGATAAACCTACGATCTCCCATCCACAAGTCAAGATTTCTCTTGAACAGAGTCAGCGAGGTGCTCTGCCTCACATGGACCAGGATTTTATTCCACAGCATAGGGAGTCTCTGAGTGATAAATCTATCCCTCCAGCACATCCTATTTATATCCGTGCTAAGGTTTAAGTTGCTTGCTCTAGTGGTTTTGGTGGATTTGGATTTTTTGAGGTGGAGCATGTCCATTAATTCTGGGTTGGACATGGCCTTGTATGTCAGGCACATGTCACCTCTGAGCAGATGGTATGCGACTGAATAGAGCTGGAGTTTCTTCAATCTGGCAGCATATGACAGATTTTGGATTCCCTTTATCCTTTTGGTGAGGAACTTTTGGGGTCTCTCCAATTGCTGCAGATATCGGGTGAGATACATCCCGAATGGGGCATTGTACTCGATCATTGGTCTGATAAGTGAAGAGTACAGAGGAACAATGACCTCACAAGATCTGGATGTGAATCCCTTCATGATCAGGTGGGCAATGTAGAAGGTCTTTCTAACCACTTTAGCAACGTGAGTGTCAAAAGAAAGGCCACTGTCAACCTGGGTCCCCAGGTCCCTGATAACCTCTTCTGTGCTTAGTGGATTGCCACCTATACGGTAGCTTGGGGTTACCTTGTTTTTCCCGAAGGGTATGACTACACATTTTTTGGCGTTTAACTTCAGGCCATGGCTCTGGCACCAGCTATCTGTTTCCGTGAGTCCCTTCTGAAGGATATCCGTGTCCAATGCACTTTCCACTATGACACCCAGTTTGCAGTCGTCAGCAAACTTTGTCAGCCAAAGTCCTCCCATGTTGGCCTGTACTTCTGAGAAGTAGATGCCGAACAATAGGGGGCTAAGGACCGAGCCCTGTGGGACACCACTTGTGACCGGCTTGGAGTCTGACATAGCGCCAGCAACTCTAACCCTGTGGGTTCTGTCCTTAAGCCAGTTTGCAACCCATCTTGTGACATATGGGTTTACATTTAAGCTGGTAAGTTTTTCTACAATACCCGAGTGGGGTATTGTGTCGAAAGCCTTTGCAAGGTCAAGGTAGGCTGTATGGACTGCTTTTCCCTCATCAATGGCCTTGGTGACTGTTTCGAAGAAGTCGACCAAGTTCAAAAGGCATGATCTTCCCTTGACGAACCCAAACTGGGTCGGGTCCAATGTCTGCAAGTCCCCTATATCTTTGTTTATGAGCTCCATTATGATCCTCTCCATAGCTTTGCAGACTAGACTTGTTAAGCTTATGGGGCGGTAATTACCAGGGTCCGTAGAGGCACCGCCTTTGTGGAGTGGGACCACAGTTGCTGTACGCCACTCCTTGGGCATGTATCCTGTGGTAAGGCTGAGATTAAACAGCTGCCTTAAGTGCGGGTTTAATTCCTCATTTAGCTCGTGTAGCACACAGCCGGGGACACCATCCGGTCCCATTGATGCTGTGTTTTTAGCTTTAGAGAGAGCAGCTTTCACCTGCGCATTTGAGATGTCTGGGAGGCTACACTCGGCTGGGATAGTTATCTCTCCTTTAGGGGAGAGGGGTGAAGTTTGCACTGAACCTGTCTGCCAGTATGTTGGCAATGTCTGTGGGTTCAGTGATTTTGTATCATTTTGGACTAATTCTGAGCATATCTGGGAGTTTCCACCCAGGTTCCTAACATAGCTGAAAAAGGCCTTATGATTGTCCTTTGAATCCATGGCAATTTTTCTCTCAAAATTGGCCTTAGTTGATTTTATGAGTGCTCGTATATTTTTACTAATAATGATCAGGGGTGACTTCCCTTTTATGGATTTTGTTCTATCATGTAATAGCTTTCTCCTCTTATTGTAAAGTTTCTTAATGGCTGGGGTCCACCAGACTGGACGTTTGCCCTTTGTGGAAAGAGTCTTGGTTTTATTTGGGATTGCCTGATCCATGCAGTCCTGGAGGTGTTCATAGAAGGCATTTGTAAGGGCTTCCGCAGCTTGGGTTGTGGTTTCCATGGCTCAGGGGCCTTGAAGGATACCACACCAGTCTTGAGTAGTGTGAAGTTTGCTTTAGAGAAGTTCTTCACTGTGGTCTTTTTTGTTTGGGATGGGGCGGGATGTGGATTTCCAGTGAGATTAGTTTATGATCAGATCTCACCAATGAGGGATATACTTCCGGTGTGGAGCATTTTGTCCCCATGTTTGTGACAATGAGATCTAGTATATTTTCTCCTCTCGTGGGAACAGTGACTAGCTGTTCCATGGCATTTGAATTTATGAACTCCAGGAACCGTTGGGCTAGAAAGTTAGGGCTTGAGTAATGTTCCCAGTCTATATTCGGGTAGTTGAAGTCACCCAATATGATGGTGTTTGGAGATACATTTATACCCTCCAGTGTCTTCAGGAAGGCTGTGTGGGGTTCCTGAGTTTTAGAGGGTGGCCTGTAGCATGCTACAATTTGTAGAGCAGTTTTGCCTATGGTTAGTTGCACCTGGATGGTTTCCGAAGCTTCATGCGTTGCCACCAACCTGGAGGTGTGGGTATCCTTTATGAATATGGATACACCCCCTGCTTTTGTGGTGTGGTCTGGGTTTTGGGGCCGGAACACATGATATGAGGTAAAACCTAATAGTGCCAGGGTGCTCTCAGGAGCCTTGAACCAGGTTTCAGTTACAGCACAGACATCGATGTTCTCCATACTGAGAAGGGCCTCGAGTGCGTGCATTTTGAGATTTAGACTTCTGGCATTGAGCAGCATTACCCTCAGTTTCTTCCCATTTTTGTTTTCTAGGGTGGTAGGTTTAGAATTTGAGCCTTGCCTAAAAAGGCACTATGGGGGTGGCAAGAGCCTTAGCCAATATCCGGAATCCCAGGGGTGACAGGTGCAAGCCATCCCTTGCGAAGCAGTGTGGCTTGTCAAGCATGTCATCCCAGGCAGACAGACACTGGATCCCCTTTGAATGACACCAGACATTAAGCCAATTGTTAAAGCTGATCATCTTGTCTCTATATTGTGGCATCATTCTTGGCGAAGGAAGGATACTGCTCAGGGTCAGGGTCATACCTTCCTGGGCTACATAATCAGAGAGCTCCTCTATGTCTCTTTTCATTTAGTCCAGGGAGGTACGTCTCAGGTCATTCACACCAGCATGGACAATGACTGTGTCATATTTGTACTTGCCGTGGAGTGACCCGAGTGCTTGTGTTATGTGGCAGATTCTAGCGCCTGATAGGCAGCTTACTGTGACCCTCTCCTTGTTCAGCCTGGTGAGTGGGACGTCAGTGTGTCTGACTGTGAAGTCACCTATGACAAGTATGTTTGGTGTTGTATTTGGCCTTAAGGGCTGTGACTGCTTTGCACACTGCTTTTGTGGTTTATGTGTTGCTTGTGGGGTGTCTTGAGGTAGCAGTTGTTTGGGTGTCTGCTTTGGAGGCCTCTGCTGTTTAGGTAAATTTTACTCAGAGCCTCCAGTATGTCTTTGTGTGTTTATGTGTTTGATTCAGTGGAGTGGTAGCATTATGTGAGGCTGGTTTTGTGGTGTGTGTAGTTGCCTTCTCCTCCTGTCTGGTCTTGCCAGTCCTGAGTTGAGAGAGCTCAGCCTCCAGTTTGGCTAAATAGCTGCATCTCTCGCAATTAATTGTGTTATGTGGGAGGAGGAGAGGGTTGTCTGTGTACATGAGGCAGTTATAACATTGCCTCAAGATTCCCAGATTCACCAGCTGGACCGGAGAGGAGATTGACAACTGACCTTTGGACATGCTAGAATAATATTGGGAAATCCTTAATTGAAAACAAGGGCCAGTGGGGAGTGAGGGTGTAGTGCTTTTAATTTTTAGTGCTGACTTATATAATTGCTTTAGTGAGCAAGTGCCAGGTAACTTGAGTGCAATGCATTACAAGTAACTAAATGCAAAAACGACAAACAGTAACTTTCTTTCAAGTGAAACAAGGAAATAAGTACAGTAAGCAATGCAGATATCACTAGTGATCCACAGAAGCACTGAGAAGTTGCATATTAGGTGGAATTAGCTTCCAGGGAAATAACAAGCAAACAAACAACAAGCATATAAACAAAGCTAGATTCACCAAGCCTGGATCTAGTCTATGCTAGAGCAAACAAGGTGCACCAATTTCAGTAAGATATAGTTCAAATATTCAGGCACTATAAACCTTTAACCAGAAATTCCCAGCTCAGAAGGGCAGAGTCCAGCCTCTTCTCCCACAAGAGTGCAGACCACGAACCTTCTTAATGTAAAATAACTGGCCTGAAGCCCAAGTGCCTAAACCAGAACTAATACACTTGGACACTGGGCTCTCAATCAGCAGTTCCCAACTTAGAAGGATGAAAGCTACCTGTCCTGCCACCACAGTGCTTGCCACAAACCTTCCTAATGTAAAACAACTGGTCTGAAGCCCAAGTGCTTAATCCAAAAGACTTAGAATGATAGCTACACTATAATCAAGTTACAACCAAGCAGTAATAAATACAATTGAATACTTTAGAGAATGTCTGGATTAGTGCTCAAGTTACACAAACAAAGCTAGATCCAGCAGGCCCGAATCCAGTCTATGCCACAGCAAACAAGGCGCACCAACTTCAGTAAGAAACAGTTCAGATATGCATGCACTATAAGCCTTTAACCAGAAATTCCCAGCTCAGAAGGGCAGAGTCCAGCCTCTCCTCCCACAAGAGTGCAGACCACGAACCCTCTTAATGTAAAATAACTGGCTTGAAAGCCCAAGTGCTTAAACCAGAATTAATACACTTTTAGAATAAGACACTGAGCCCTCAATCAGCAGTTCCCAACCTAGAAGGATGTAAGCTACCTGTTCTGCCACAACAGTGCAGACCACAAACCCTCTCAGTGCAAAACAACTGGTCCGAAGCCCAAGTGTTTAAACCAAAAGGCTTAGAATGAGTTACACCAAGCAGTAATAAATACAATTGAGTATTTTTAAGATGATGCAAAAGTAAAATTAGTAGGTAGAAACACAAGTACAGTAAAAGCAGATGAAATTTTTTTTTTTTTTTTTTTTTTTTTTTTTTATTTGAACAAGTGCAGAGATCAAAGAAACAGATTTGAGTGCTGAAACTAGAAAACTGGCTAGTTATAACAAAAAAAAAACAAGCTAGAAGGCTTCCCTCAAACACAGAAGGGCTTGGGGGCTCAGAAGCCTACAAATAGTCTATACCACTTAACAAGAAAGGCAGGAAATAAGCATCAGGGTTATGTATCTCTGACATGGCATAGTGGTAAATCACTTTGTCTATGAGGTCCTGGGTTTGAACCTTGCAGAGGCTGCTTATTTTTTTGCTGGGCAGAACAAGGGACGTTGGATACATAATGATTAAGGCACTTTTGACCGGGTTTGCGTGGGTTTGCACGGAGGTAAACATTTCTAACTTCCGGTTACAGTTCCTTATACTCAGTTAGCTAAATTGCTTAACTTGTGTAGCCATTGTTTACCCCGTGCAAACAGACTTAAACCCAGTTACTGCTGCTTAAAAGTGGCTTATTCCCACTTACCCCCAATGCTAATTTCTTTAAAAGAAAATAAAAAGGGGTTGATAGGAAAGTGGTGAAAAAAAGGGTACAAAGAGGGAAAGACAGTAGGGTAAATAGCCAAGGATGTGCAGTAAGGGTGTAGGGAAGGCCCATTGCTGCCCATTTCTTCTACCATAACAGCTGTGCATATCCTCTGAATTTAGAGGTTGATTTGGACACTCAAACCCCTGGGAGGGGACGAGGACAACAAAAATAAGTTGTGATGCCAATTAGACCGGATTACATGTGTCTAGTGGACATGCATGCAAAATGGACAGCTGTGTATGGGAAGAGATTTTTTTGTGGGAACAGATTGCCCTTTTTTTCAGGTGAGCGTGGGATGTTGGGGAGGGGTAGTAGGTATATTTGGGGAGGTAGGTTGAGTAGGTTAACAGGCAATACAAACAAGATGCATACAGGGGCAGTATATGACACATGTTGGGGGTAAACACCTTGATGGGGAGGGGTGTTGGAAAATCAGAAGCCCATGAGCCCCCTAGTGGAAACAGTGGGACTGAGGTCCCTGCTCATGGGCAGTCACCACTGCACCTTCACATCCCCAAAGATGGCTGTGTTGGGGGCTGAGTCGCAGAGCCAGGCTTACTCTCTAATCCCGACATGCGGCCCTCAAGCTGGCGTAGAAGATCACCAAACTGTTGGTTGATCTCTTTACACACCGTGACCCCGACCTGGCAATGGATAACAGGTGCCTGTCCGCGCCCACTCCCATGGGGGCAAGCCCCATCCCCTGAGGTGGTTCCACCCAAAGGTGGTACAGGACCAATGGACAGGGGGGTCCCAGGTTGGGCTGCAGACATGCTGGTGCCTAGTGCCATGTCCAGCTGAGGTGGGACACGTGGGTCCGCTGGGACCGGCCTTCCCAAGCGTGCTACAGTGCTTAGATTTCATCATATGTGGGTTAGTAATATTCAACACATTCCAGGGTTAGGTATAACAGCATGCATTGATATTCCCATTAACCCAGACACCAGATACAGAACAGTTGCATAGCAAACAGAACACGTACATATATGGGACCACAGTGGTAATAAGAACAGCATGCGGGTACATTGATGGCACCATGCCACCAATGTTGGAATAATTCAATTACATACCAGTTGGGGTGGGTATGTTGATTATTGTTGGAGATATGGTGGGGAGGAGAAAGATGTCAATTAACAACTAGTATATTCCTGTAGTCCACATTACTTTCCTAGTCAGTGCTGTTATCTGTACCTTATAAGTCTTACTACACTACCCTATAGCCTTAGTTTGGACGGTGATATGGCTGTCATCATCATTACACATGATCTGGTTTTACCTGCAGTATACACCTCTTACCTGGTATACCTGTGGAGGGAATGTTTGTTAACACTAACTGTTTCTATACATACTCCCAGATTCTGAGTTGATGTTCACATAGCTATCCAACTCTTTCTGCACAGACTCTGGCCATGTGTTGACCACATGCTGGTGTGCCGGGACATATCTAGAATATTGCCCTCTTCTAACTTTAGTGACCTGACACACACATATACATGCTTTCCTACAAAGTTTTATTATGTAGCACAGTGTGGGTGACAGTGATCAGTGATACTTTATTATTCAGAGAAACTGCAACACTCACAATTCCCTACAATACCAGAGTGTACATTACCAGTACAGGTTATAATGGTCTGTATTTCTCAGCACAGTGTTCGTATCTGACGTACCTGTGGGAGCAATGTTTGTTAGCACTACCTGAATGTTGCCACACAAACTTCCAGATTACACATTAGTATTATGCACATACATCTCACTCTGTTACTGTATACACTCTAGTCACAGCTTGACAACATTAGAGTGTAGCTAGGACATACTTGAAATATTACTCTCCTAACAGTTTTGAGGATTGCTTCAGTGATAGGTTTGTTCTCATAGGTGTTTGACAATCACTTGTATTCCCTGTTTGCTGGCTAAACATCTGGGATCATCCCACAGACTTACCAGGGGGACAGGGAGACAGGCAGCAGATATGGGCCCATATACTGGACATTCTGGCCTCATCTGTACAGTTGTGGGGTATGATTTTGTACATCCACTCGCAGGATTCAGACTATGGCTGTGTCTGCTACAAGTTAAAAACTGTCCATCACAGTTGTGTCTGCAATATGGATATTGTTGTATATCTCCTATCTTATTAATCCCCCTGTGCTTTTGCATTCTGACCTTGTATTACAACACTCTTATACAGATTTCCCAGACAGTTATATGTTGTAGGACAGTGTGGGGGACAGTGATGTGTAATACCTCATTATTCAGAGCAACTGCAGCAGTCGCACTGATATACAATACCAATGTAAACAGTAACAGTACTGGGTATCATTCTTGTATTTCTGGGCACAGTGTTGGTATCTGACAGACCTGTGGGAGAAATGTTTATTAGCACTACCTGAATGTTCCCACACAAAGTACCAGATTCCACATTACTATTATGCATATACATCTCACTGTTACTGTACACACTCTGACCACAGCTTGACAAGTTGGGGTGTAAATGGGACATACTTGGCTTCTTAGTCTCATAAGGTATTGGGGAGTTGCCAGTGTGCCAGCTTTGTTGTCATAGATGTGTGTCAATCAGTTGTATTTCCTGTTTGCTGCCTATACATCTGGGATCATCCCACTGATTTCCCAGGGGGACAGGTTGATAGGCAACAGATATGGGCCACTTTACTGGACATTCTGGACATATCTGTACAGTTGTGGGGTATGATTCTGTATGCAGAGTACTACCACTGGAAGGATTCGAACCATAGCTGCGTGTGCTAAAAAGCAACAGTTCACATCTCAGTTGCATGTGCTATTCAGGTTCTGTTGCCTGCATTTTTCCTGTTTTCTGTCTATGTGTCTCTCAGTTGTACTAAATTGCCTCTGGGGATTATACCTGTCATATACAGGCATTTCTACACATTCAATTTATGGTGCACATTGTGGGTAACAGAGCTTAATACAACAGTACTATTACATGATTGCTAATCTACATTACCATATATTACCAGAGTATACACATGCAGTCCGGCAGTTAGACCTTTATTGTCAGGCTATTATACTTTTATTGACACACAAACGATATGAAACTCTTCCAGCCATATTTTCTAGTGTATGCAGTACTTGCCTTGAACTATACAGGTTTTATACAGGCAATTAATTTACTACTACTTTATAGAGGAATATTTAGCCATACCTATCCATGATATACTTGAGCTGGTAATTATTACACACATAGTGGGGTGATACTAGCACACAACTGGAACATCCCCTGCTGCTCTAGCCTCTTGGAGCCACTCCTCCAAGAGGTCCCCCTTACGCTGCTTCAGGTCGGCATAGTGATGCCTGACCTGCTCACCAGTTTGGGGTATGCCAGTGGCACTGGTGGCATACCGCCTGTTCAGAGGCAATCTGTGCCTGACATATAAAGCCATGTCCAACCTGGAATTAATGGACATGCTGCACCTCAGAAAATCCAAATCCCATCGAGCTATGCGCTCGAGAGACTTGAACCTCAGCACTAAAATAAATAGGACATGCTGGAGGGACAGATTCATAACCCAGAGGCTCCCTTCACTCTGGAATAAAATCCCAGTCCAGGTTAGGCAGAGTCCCTCACTGACTCTCTTCAAGAGGAATTTTGATGAGTGGATGGGAGATCGTAGGTTTACCCCAGGTATCACTTCTGTGTCACTGTTAGACAGAGGCACAGTATACTAACCTCGAAAAAGGGCATAGCAAAATAAATTTAAAATGGGTGGCGAAAGCCAAACACATTCTGGCTAGGCTTATAAATGCTCTAGGGCAGATAGCCTAGTATGAACCTATGAACCTATAAACCTATAAACTGGTGAGGTCATGGGCAAGACGGTCCCAGGCATATGCCTTATATTGGGAGCCCTGATACTGGCCTTGCAGCAGTCTCTGATCATGGTCTCTGACAAGGAGTCCTGCCATTACTTTGGACTCCTGGATGCACCAGCGCTGCACCTGAGTGATTAAGGCACTTTTGAGCATTTGTAAGTGGGTTTGCAAGGGTATGCATGATGGTAAGCACTGCTAACCTGCCATTACATCTGCTTACAGAGAGTTAGCCTTAGAATTGCTTAACAATTGTAGGCATTGCTTACCGCCGCACAAACGGGGTTAATCTCGCTTACTAGTGCTTAAATATGCTCACTACTGCTTATTGGTGCATAAACCTGCTTACTAGTGCTTTATTCATTATGTCACTGACACCTCACATGTGCAGTTACTGCAGTACTAAAGTTCATAAGAATATTTTATTTAGTGGGTTATGCAACATAACTGTTAATCATAATGTGCTTTGCCATGGAAAATGGGATGTGTTGCAGTGGGACTCAAACCAGGAATGCCTGCTTATAAGGCGAATGCTCTGCCCACTACACTATTGCTATGCTGCTTCATTTGCATATATCTTCCTTGTTATCCTCTTCAGCCATTTAAGCTGCATTAAACATAGCTAAGCGATGGGCACACCTGCGCACCTATGGTTAGCTTTAATCAGATTTTTTAAAAAATTAAAAAAATAAGGTTTATTCATTTTATTTTTATTTACTTGCTGTTGTACATGAGGGGGAATTTTGGTGTGGATATGCGGACACCTGTGAGTGGTCTCGCTCATTTCTTCCCCTTTTTGCTCTTCTTCATTGCGGGGGTGTGTATATTCTGCTCTCAGACACGCCCCCTGCACTCTTACACTCTTCATGTCAGGTTAGGAGATTAGGCAGCATGCCTCGTTACTATGCATGGCTCGCTGCAGTCCTGCTCCTAAATGGCTGCCTCCGTGCAGGACTAAGCTAGTCCTGCATGGAGGAATAGTAAATCCGGGGGAATATCTGATATAAGGTGCAAATGCATTAGAATACCACAGACATATTACAGTAAGAAAATATATATTTTTAAATGTTATAATTTAATAAGAAACACTAAAAGTATTATTTCATTATTCAGTTGAGTCATTTGTAATGACTTTACATGTATGTTGCTCATGTTATGGTAGCATTCATTCTGAAGGTGGATTTCATGACAGTAGCAGTGGAAATGATCACTGATGTTAGAAAAGGATCATTACTCTGGTGCAATTTACTGATTGTGTAGACATTAGTATAAATGTAGAAATGTACTACAGAGGTTATGCTGTACTAAGGATATCAACAGGCATGTGAGATGAACTGAATATTTTTGGGGTGACAGTGAGGAATAAAAAATGGCAGCATTATCAGTACATGACAATGGCAGAGTGTAGGGCAAGGATGCTTTTTGTAACAAAAGTGATTGCATTCATGACCTGAATTAACTGTATGTTGTTTATTGCAATTTTCTATGGCTATACTGGCATTTCTGTATGTGACTGTATGGTGCATGATAAGAAACATTTTATTTACTTAGCCAGTCTTTTGTACTTTAAAAGCTATGTATCATAGCACATCAACCATCAGTGGTCAACTCCATTCATACACTAGCTCGGACACACCAGCAGTAAAACCTGAATCCGAATTGCGCGACACAGAAAGAGCGAACCGCGAATACGTCGAACGAATGAAACCGCGAAAGGGGAAATATCTAAATCACATGGTTGACCTGTCTGCAGTATAGCTCCGTAAGGTAAGTGTGCGATAGTTACGGACCTTAGGGTTAGGGAGGGGTATAAGGTAAGTGCATAGGTAGGTAGTGTATGTAAGGTTTTGTGTAGGTAATGTATGCAAGGTTTAGTGTAGGGTTTTGTTAAGTGTATGTGTGTGGAATATTTAGTTTGTTTGGGTATAGCTCCATAGGGGAAGTGTGCGGTAGTTATGGACCTTAGGGTTAGGGAGGGGTTAAGGATAGTGCATAGACAGTTGTATATGTGGGGTTAGTGTAGGATTAGAAGTAAGATTTTAGTGCTTTAATTTAGAGTTAGAAGTAAGGATTTGGTTAATGTATGTATGTGTTTTTTTATTGTGTTTGGGTAGATAGTGTGTTGGGGGTGGTGGGTTGGCTGACTATGATGGCTCGAGGTTTACATTTTCATGCTTTAGTACGTTCGATGTATCCACGGTTCGCTCTTTATGTGTCGAGCGATTCAGATTTGTTTTTTTCGTGTTTTGAAGGCATAAAGTGGACCCCTCAAAATCACTTGCACTATCACCTAACCTATCCATAGAGATGTGTATGACTCAATCGATCTTGAACTACTGAGAATCAGCTTTAAAGACAGAGCTGTCTGTTTAACTAGGATTGTATTTTGGGGGGAGTGTGCAAATGTATGCATTTCATCCCTGGAAAACCTATATGTACACCATCAATGAAAGGTTTGTGGATTACCTTTCCTACAGGTAGCAGTTACCTATTAGTAATACACAAACATTTTCAAGTGAAATATAGCATAAGCAAATGACAGATTAAAATGGGTATGCTGACATATAAACAAACTGCTGCCACTTCACCCTCCCCACTACACAAAAAAAACATTTTTTTTATGTTTCTGAAGTCAGAGTTTATTGTACAATCCTACAACAGATTAATGAAATGTAGAGTCTTCTTCTTCTGGCTTTTCCCGGTTAGGGGTCGCCACAGCAGATCATCTGTCTGCTCATGATTGGCAGAGGAGTTTTTACAGTGTCGAGTTGCCAGCCCAGTGCCCAACCTCCTACAGAAGGCATACACACACACACACACACACACACACACACACACACACGCACACCTAGGGCCAATTTAGAGTGTCCAATCCACCTAAAGCATGTCTTTGGGTGGAAACTGGAGCACCCAGAGGAAACCCACGCGACCACAGGGAGGACATGCAGACTCCGCACAGAAGGCACCCCAGCCGAGAATCGAATCAGAGAACCTCTTGCTGTGAGGCGGCATTGCTAACCACTGCACCACCGTGGCTGCCCAGATTAAGGAAATGTAGAGTACAACAGAATAATCTTAGAAGAGATGACATAATGTAAAAAAGCAGTATAATTTTACTTGCATTTACAATGTTTTAACTCAGGAAGTATTTTCACTGTTGAGTATTCATTATTTTTGTATAATTAATCATTAAAGCAGAAATTCTTTATGAAACCAGACAAAAATGTGAACTACTTGTTGTATGATGCTGTCTGACATCGGTGAACAGGAGTCAGTGAGCACTCACTATGACAATAACATCAGTATTATTCTCTAATAGATAATAAAAAATATTTTAAGATGAGAGACAATGTCAGATGAACAGTGACACGGTGACAGAAGACCATACACCTAGCCCGCATATATCACTGCATGCATCAATTATACTTTTTTTGTTTTGTTTTTTCTTTTTTTTTTTTTTTTTTACCATAAAGGAAATTCTAACTTGAATGCCATGGCCCATAGTTGTGGACTAGATGTTTCCTCTTTACCTGTGAAGCTGCCTGCCATGCACAAGCCTATTGCATTCGGTCCCTTACTACTGCTGCAAGCTGATCATCATTAGTCGTAGTAGGACTGAAACTGGGAGTTGCAACGACAGCATGGGTCACTTCACCACCATGATCATGTTAAGAAACGTCTTGCATGGAGTAGCTGGGCCATGTGAAGTAAGCCCCCAGAATCATCCAGGCACCTTAAATGGCTTTTCAGGAGGCCAAAGACCCTCTCAATAATAGTATGTCTTGGACAAGGTTGTGTTATATTTCTCCTCTGTAACTCTACTTGGATTTCTCACTGGTATCATAAGTCATAGCTCCAGGGATATCCAGCATCCACAAACATCACAGATAGCCTCACTGCATTTGCATAACTGACTATGAATGCCGGCCTTAGTCTCTGTATTGTAGCATGTTTCAATTTTTATGTATGCTTGTTCCTTAATATAGAGAAACGTTTACTCTATACTGCATTACCATTGTATGCATCTACATAATGCCATTAGTTGTTCAGAAGTGTTAAAATTGTCCTTATTTTATATGTCTATATCACAATCTTTGAAGCTGAGTTCCATTACAATTGTATGTGTTCTTCCTATTTTCCTCTGTAGGGTGCTTTGTCTAAATAAACTTCATGCGGTTAGCAAAACATAATAAAGTAACTAATTTCTCCAAACTCCTACCACAGTTTCTCAAGATGCATCCACTCACGGGTTCCATTTATGTTGTTGAAAGGGCTGTTCATCGAATGCCCTTTCATCAACACGTAAACACCGAACTACCAAAACTTTGAATGGCCATATAAGCGAGTTTTTTCCAGAGGAAAAAAAAAATCACTTGTCATCAGGAATTTGCCCTTTCCTCTACTGTAGTGTGCTCTCGGATATGGTATAATTAGTTAGGAGGGGTGGGGGCAAACCCCCCCCCGAAATTGGCATGGAATGGGGCACGAAACCCCCCCACTTCGTAGCATGTGACAGTTTGTTTTCTTTTTTGTTGGCCAAGCAAGCTATTTTTCCCCTGGGAAAAAATTACGTATGTAGCCATTCAAAGTTTTGGTAGTTCGGTGCTTACGTGTTGATGAAAGGGCGTTTGATGAATAGCCCTTTTGACTATATAATATACACTGTCCACTCACTACAGAATGGTTAAAGTCTTTTCCTACCAGATACAAGGTACTGGGTTTGATTCTTACGTCTGTTCATTAGTAAGACTTGTAATAGTCTGCAGACTGATAGTTTATCACTTAGATATAAACTATTTCGACTTAGCTTTTTAACTTGCTACCACGTATACTTTTCAATAAGAAAATCAAAATTTTAAATACCTGTCATTTTTCCTTAGCAATCTTCTTGAAATGATCCTTTCACTTGCATCTCTCTTGTTCCCATCCACCTAGTTGTGTATATTATGTTCACTTCTTTTTTTTTTATTGAACTTCTTTGAACTAGAAGGCTTCCATTAGTAATGTTTCATTCACAAACATATCCCATGCCTGTCAGTAATTTATTGTATTTAACAAGTAATGACCAACTCCCTCATTTTTTATAATTGACACACAAGAGTTTTTGTCTGGGTAGATAGTTTAATTAGTGTCATCAGTATCTGAATGTTGAGGCTCATAGAGTGAAATAAATATATTACAGGTTCTCAGCCTAGAAAACTGTGAACTTCCCTCAAATGATGAGATGAGAATGTATTTAAATGTGCCCTAGAAATCACAAAGCGCTTTGGGCCTCCTCATAAAAAATATGTCTGTTTGTCTATCTATATCTATATGTGGAACACTCACCACCTCTTTCTGCATGATAGGATGCTCATTGGTCATTTCATCGATAAGTGTACATATATATATATATATATATATATATATATATATATATATATATATACATACATACATATATATATATATATATATATATATATATATATATATATATATATATATATATATATATATATGTGTGTATGTGTGTGTATGTGTGTATACATATATATATATATATATATATATATATATATATATAATATAAATATATATATATATATATGTATATATATATATATATATATATATATATATCAGTCACTTTCTCTGTCTCTCTCTCTTCCATTCCTTCTTTCTACACACATATACATACACAATCGTGTGTATGTGCCACACTGTAGTGAAGTGGAGTGAAGCCCTCCAACTGTACATACACATACACATAGATTTGGAATAACCAATATTCATTCTTGCACTTTATTCTGTTAGTATTGCTTTCCAATCAAATGAACATATTGTTTGACAATCATCCTGTACTTATCATAATTCCACCTGTGTCATAATGAATAGTTACATTCTAAGCATATAACACTGTCAGATTAACATGGGCTTCTTGTAAAACAGGATGAGACCTCTGCAAAGAGCCTGACCTCACCATTTGAGAAATTCAGATTTTACAGATTTTGACACAGTTTCTCACTGGCATCACAATGCTTTTGACCTCAGTCTGACACTGCAAAGTTTTTTTTTTTTTTTTCTAATCAGTATTATTCAGAAATACTTACACTTATAAATAGTGAAAAATGTTGGGGTTGGAATAAAGGTTTAGGTGTTTAACTCATAGACACTAGGTACAGGGTTTAATTCTCACCAGTGAAAGAGAAAACAACTAAATTTAAAACAGCCCACAAGGCAGCTAGTCTAGCATTTAACGATCTGGGTTTATATGATGTAACTAACACGAGATTTTTATTTTTGATATTTCTGTTTCCTCATGTTGGAAGAATGCTTAAAATACTCATTGAGCCTCTTTATCTGTTTTGGCTTGTCACCTGAAACTATGAACTTCATTGCCACTCAATCATATCAGTCAACAGTGTCATATTAATATTTTTCCTGCATGCTGCATGAATAGTAACTGACTTTGTGACATTCTCCTGTAATGCAACATGGTCTGTTACTGTCATTAACTATAGTTGATTACTAAATAGACACATATAAAATTAAAAGCTACAAAGACCCTAGCATTACTGTCCTGAAGCAGCATAGGTAAAGGCATTATAAAATGACAGGCTTACCTTAGGTCATCTTATAAAACTTATAGTGGTCAAGGTTTCTTGGTCTATTCACAAGTATTAATTCTGAAACGTGGGCCTATTTCTGTTTTGTCAATTACATTTACTATATGAAACATTAATGATAATTTAGTTCTTACTGAACATTTCATTATGTGTTGGTAGGTTTTAATGCAATTCTATTTTTTGATTACTTTTTTACTTCCCATTTTGTTTGTATTTATAGTAGATCTGAAGAAGCCACTTCTGTTGAATGTGCTACAGACCTGGTAAGCATTTCCCCTTTTGTCTCACTCACAGCAGCAAAGCTACCCACTGTGATGTTACTAACATATAGCAAGACACTATAGCTTTAATGGTAATATGCTTCGGTCCCCCATTGGTCTCACTCACAGCAACAAAGTGAACCACTTTGATGTTACTAATATATCTCTGCAGGGAAAGCTCTATACTCTCATACCATAGCTAAAAACTGGAATAACCTCCCCTCTTCTATAACTTCTTACTCTACTATCACACAATTCAAAAAAACACTCAAATCACACCTCAGGAAAACATGGCTCTGCCCATGTATAACATAAAGATGACTGTATTTCTTAATCCGCTTTGCCTCCTTCCTAATCTTCCTACTCTTGAAATAACACAAGATTATAAGGTCTAGACTTGAAGACTTATAGTTATTTCATTGTTTATTTGGACCGTTTAAGCTCACTATTGTTTTTATGCATGTCTCTGTGCTATCATTGTCTTTTTGTCTATTTTTGTTATTTAATCTATCGAATTGTGGAGCTTTTCTCCTTGGGCCTCCACTGAAAATGGACCTGGTCCAGTTGGATTACCGTGGCTAATAAATGTAAAATAAAAATAAATAAAAAATAAAATGCAGCATGACACTATAGCTTTTATGGTAATATGCTTGCATTTTGACTCTGTTAACATTCATGCATCCAAAACTAAATACAGGTTTTGCTAGGAATGTTAAATGCATGTATCATAGTGATGGGCTTGGAGGGGGTTATTCTGTTGTTAGGTTCACCTGTTTGGATTTACCAGGGAAGTTTATTTAATGTCTGTGATTTGGTAATTTTAAGGGAACGGCATATATGTTGGAACTGAAATGAAGCAAGATAACTTTGTGCAAATGTGTGTTTTTTTTATATATTTGCATTTTCATTCTTATGTTTTTGCACTAATCCCAAATGGTCCCATTGAATTCCATGAGAAGAAACTGTTAAAGTAAGCAACCCTCAGATAATGCTAATATCTCTGGAAACCTGTTAGCCAGCTTACTTTCATCCCATCTCCATTCTCCCCACACACCCTCTCACCAGTGATCATTCACTTATTTCTACCAGTCCACACATGCACACTAGCACTGAGCCAACCATTTTCCTGTCCCCTGAATCAACACTATTGGTTGTTTTACTCCTTGTTTCCTCCAGTACAGTCACACCTTCCATCAACCAGTCCAGATACATATATATATATATATATATATATATATATATATATATATATATATATATATATATATATATATATATGGTTCTACCTTAGTTCACCGACAGCAGAGAACACCGACAGAAAATTTTGAAGCCCCAGAAGCGCGAAATTTGAAAACGCCGAAAGTAGTTAAAGTCGACGGCTCATAAGAATGTCAATGTGCAAGTAAGTCTGAATGAAATTGTGCGGTAGTGAATGTGTTTGTGTTAGAGGCGGTATAAGTGAGTTAGGGTTAGGGGGCGGGTCAGGTAAGTGTGCGGTAGTGATTGTGATTGGGTTAGGGGCGGGATAAGTGAGTTAGGGTTAGGGAGCGGGTCAGGAAAGTTTTCGGTAGTGATTGTGTTTGGGTTAGGGGCGGGATAAGTGAGTTAGGGTTAGGGAGCGGGTCAGGTAAGTGTGCGGTAGTGACGGACCTTAGGGTTAGGGTTTAGGTTAGGGTTGTAGGTAGTTGTGTATGTGTGGGTTTGTAGGGATTTTGGTGT
The DNA here is from genome assembly GCF_019279795.1 of Protopterus annectens. Lineage (NCBI taxonomy): Eukaryota > Metazoa > Chordata > Ceratodontiformes > Protopteridae > Protopterus > Protopterus annectens. Next base: position 1,481,826,337 of record NC_056737.1, read on the forward strand.
GCTTGTGTTGTGTATGTGTTTTTTGGACAGGGAATGTGTTTTGTTTGTTGATTGTTGTGATTGTGGTGTGTGCAGTGTCTGAGGTTTCGTGTTTGTGTAACGTCGGTTATTTCGTTGTCGGGCATGTGGGGTTTCGTGTTTTTGTACTGTCGGTTATGTGGTTTCGGTGATTGCGTTGTCGGTGTTTTGGGGTTTCGTTTATGTCAGGTAGAACCATATATATATATATATATATATATATATATATATATATATATATATATATATCAGTCTCTTTCTCTGTCTCTCTCTTCCATTCCTTCTTTCTACACACATATACATACATGATCGTGTGTATGTGCCACACTGCAGTGAAGTGGAGTGAAGCCCTCCAACTGTACATACACATACACATAGATTTGGAATAACCAATATTCATTCTTGCACTTTATTCCTTTAGTATTGCTTTCCAATTAAATGAACATATTGTTTGAATCATCCTGTACTTATCATAATTCCACCAGTGTCATAATGAATAGTTAAATTCTAAGCATATAACACTGTCAGATTAACATGGGCTTCTTGTAAAACAGGATGAGACCTCTGCAAATAGCCTGACCTCACCATTTGAGAAATTCATATTTTACAGATTTTGACACAGTTTCTCACTGGTATCACAATGCTTTTGACCTCAGTCTGACACTGCAAAGTTTTTTTTCTTATCAGTATTATTCAGAAATACTTATACTTATAAATAGTGAAAAATGTTGGGGTTGGAATCAAGGTTTGGGTGTTTAACTCATAGACACTAGGTACAGCGTTTAATTCTCACCAGTGAAAGAGAAAACAACTAAATTTAAAACAGCCCACAAGGCAGCTAGTCTAGCATTTAACGATCTGGGTTTATATGATGTAACTAACACAAGATTTTTATTTTTGATATTTCTGTTTCCTCATGTTGGAAGAATGCTTAAAATACTCATTGAGCCTCTTTATCTGTTTTGGCATGTCACCTGAAACTAGCTTTCACTTCATCGCCACTCAATCTTATCAGTCAACAGTGTCATATTGATATTTTTCCTGCATGCTGCATGAATAGTAACTGACTTTGTGACATTCTCCTGTAATGCAACATGGTCTGTTACTGTCATTAACTATAGTTGATTATTAAATAGACACATATAAAATTAAAAGCTACAAAGACCCTAGCAGTACTGTCCTGAAGCAGCATAGGTAAAGGCATTATAAAATGACAGGCTTACCTGAGGTCATCTTATAAAACTTATAGTGGTCAAGGTTTCTTGGTCTATTCACAAGTATTAATTCTGAAACGTGGGCCTATTTCTGTTTTGTCAATTACATTTACTATATGAAACATTAATGATAATTTAGTTCTTACTAAACATTTCATTATGTGTTGGTAGGTTTTAATGCAATTCTATTTTTTGATTCCTTTTTTACTTCCCATTTTGTTTATATTTATAGTAGATCTGAAGAAGCCACTTCTGTTGAATGTGCTACAGACTTGGTAAGCAGTTTCCCTTTTGTCTCACTCACAGCAGCAAAGCTACCCACTGTGATGTTACTAACATATAGCAAGACACTATAGCTTTAATGGTAATATGCTTCGGTCCCCCATTGGTCTCACTCACAGCAACAAAGTGAACCACTTTGATGTTACTAATATATCTCTGCAGGGAAAGCTCTATACTCTCATACCATAGCTAAAAACTGGAATAACCTCCCCTCTTCTATAACGTCTTACTCTACTATCACACAATTCAAAAAAACACTCAAATCACACCTCAGGAAAACATGGCTCTGCCCATGTATAACATAAAGATGACTGTATTTCTTAATCCGCTTTGCCTCCTTCCTAATCTTCCTACTCTTGAAATAACACAAGATTATAAGGTCTAGACTTGAAGACTTATAGTTATTTCATTGTTTATTTGGACCGTTTAAGCTCACTATTGTTTTTATGCGTGTCTCTGTGCTATCATTGTCTTTTTGTCTATTTTTGTTATTTAATCTATCTAATTGTCGAGCTTTTCTCCTTGGGCCTCCACTGAAAATGGACCTGGTCCAGTTGGATTACCGTGGCTAATAAATGTAAAATAAAAATAAATAAAAAATAAAATGCAGCATGACACTATAGCTTTTTTGGTAATATGCTTGCATTTTGACTCTGTTAACATTCATGCATCCAAAACTGAATACAGGTTTTGCTAGGAATGTTAAATGCATGTATCATAGTGATGGGCTTGGAGGGGGTTATTCTGTTGTTAGGTTCACCTGTTTAGATTTACCAGGGAAGTTTATTTAATGTCTGTGATTTGGTAATTTTAAGGGAACGGCATATATGTTGGAACTGAAATGAAGCAAGATAACTTTGTGCAAATGTGTGTTTTTTTTATATATTTGCATTTTCATTCTTATGTTTTTGCACTAATCCCAAATGGTCCCATTGAATTCCATGAGAAGAAACTGTTAAAGTAAGCAACCCTCAGATAATGCTAATATCTCTGGAAACCTGTTAGCCAGCTTACTTTCATCCCATCTCCATTCTCCCCACACACCCTCTCACCAGTGATCATTCACTTATTTCTACCAGTCCACAGATGCACACTACCACTGAGCCAATCATTTTCCTCTCCCCTGAATGAACACTATTGGTTGTTTTACTCATTGTTTCCTCCAATACAGTCACACCTTCCATCAACCAGTCCATATATATATTTATATATATATATATATATATATATATATATATATATATATATATATGTGTGTATATATATATATATATATATATATATATATATATATATATATATATATATCAGTGACTTTCTCTGTCTCTCTCTTCCATTCCTTCTTTCTACACACATATACATACACAATCGTGTGTATGTGCCACACTGTAGTGAAGTGGAGTGAAGCCCTCCAACGGTACATACACATACACATAGATATGGAATAACCAATATTCATTCTTGCACTTTATTCTTTTAGAATTGCTTTCCAATCAAATGAACATATTGTTTGACAATCATCCTGTACTTATCATAATTCCACCTGTGTCATAATGAATAGTTAAATTCTAAGCATATAACACTGTCAGATTAACATGGGCTTCTTTTAAAACAAGATGAGACATCTGCAAAGAGCCTGACCTCACCATTTGAGAAATTCAGATTTTACATATTTTGACACAGTTTCTCATTGGCATCACAATGCTTTTGACCTCAGTCTCACACTGCAAAGTTTTTTTTTTTCTAATCAGTATTATTCAGAAATACTTACACTTATAAATAGTGAAAAATGTTGGGGTTGGAATAAAGGTTTAGGTGTTTAACTCATAGACACTAGGTACAGGGTTTAATTCTCACCAGTGAAAGAAAAAACAACTAAATTTAAAACAGCCCACAAGGCAGCTAGTCTAGCATTTAATGATCTGGGTTTATATGATTTAACTAACACGAGATTTTTATTTTTGATATTTCTGTTTCCTCATGTTGGAAGAATGCTTAAAATACTCATTGAGCCTCTTTATCTGTTTTGGCTTGTCACCTGAAACTAGCTTTCACTTCATTGCCACTCAATCTTATCAGTCAACAGTGTCATATTAATATTTTTCCTGCGTGCTGCATGAATAGTAACTGACTTTGTGACATTCTCCTTTAATGCAACATAGTCTGTTACTGTCATTAACTATAGTTGATTACTAAATAGACACATATAAAATTAAAAGCTACAAAGACCCTAGCATTACTGTCCTGAAGCAGCATAGGTAAAGGCATTATAAAATGACAGGCTTACCTGAGGTCATCTTATAAAACTTATAGTGGTCAAGGTTTCATTGTCTATTCACAAGTATTAATTCTGAAACGTGGGCCTATTTCTATTTTGTCAATTACATTTACTATATGAAACATTAATGATAATTTAGTTCTTACTGAACATTTCATTATGTATTGGTAGGTTTTAATGCAATTCTATTTTTTGATTCCTTTTTTACTTCCCATTTTGTTTATATTTATAGTAGATCTGAAGAAGCCACTTCTGTTGAATGTGCTACAGACCTGGTAAGCAGTTCCCCTTTTGCCTCACTCACAGCAGCAAAGCTACCCACTGTGATGTTACTAACATACAGCAAGACACTATAGCTTTAATGGTAATATGCTTCGGTCCCCCATTGGTCTCACTCACAGCAACAAAGTGAACCACTTTGATGTTACTAATATATCTCTGCAGGGAAAGCTCTATACTCTCATACCATAGCTAAAAACTGGAATAACCTCCCCTCTTCTATAACTTCTTACTCTACTATCACACAATTCAAAAAAATACTTAAATCGCACCTCAGGAAAACATGGCTCTGCCCATGTATAACATAAAGATGACTGTATTTCTT